>NW_027312082.1:0-45785 GCF_040954645.1 Diabrotica undecimpunctata
TTTTGAAAAATGGCAAGAAAGTTAAACCCCTTTTGATGTGTCTCTAATACCAGTTGTTATTGCATTTTTAGTTTATTGACCAGTTTGAAAAATCTATTGACCACGTTCAAGACCGTATGAAAATTTATTGATCACATTCGAGTTTATTGGCTGAATTAATCAAATCATGAAAATTTATTAACCAGTGGAGGACCTAACCTAAATTCTTAACAAATTATGAAAATTTATTGACCATTGAAGGACCTAACATCTACAACACACAAGCAGCCAATCAAAGTCATATGTATCACTAATTGTTAAGCTTTGACAGGTTGGATTATTGTTTTTATTCTGTTTAATAAATAATTTTGGTTAAAATTTGTCTTATTTGCTATCAGCTAAGAGTTTAGGTTCAATCCCTAGTATAAGACAATACGTACTCACACTTGAGATACTGAGATACCAGTGAGATGCATGTACGAAAAAATAATAGAACAAGTATTGAAATTCAACTATCGAACCGGCAATATTGCATTAGGGAAACTTCTCCTAAGGAACCCGCATACAATCAAATAAAGCAGCGTACGTGCCAGGATGCTTATGAGACGTGATATGGAAAAATAAGGACATGAGAATAAAAGCAAAAACATACTTATATAAGGCTTGTGTTCGACCGATATTAACCTATACTCTAAAAACAAAAGCAGAAACAACAATTACAAAGAAAAGAACAACAGAGATGAAAACACTAACAGCGATAGGAGGTAAAACTTTAAGAGACAGAATCTCTAATACACAAATCAAAGACATGTGCAAAGTACATGGTATCGTCAGATTTGATACTTGTCCGAATAGTAAGATATGGAAAACCAGAAGGTAAAAGACTACAAGGAGACCCCCGAGAAGCTATACTGCTAAATCAGACAAGGCAAGTCAGTAATCGTTTGAGTCAAAAATGGCAAACCAAATGAGTGGTGCAGTTACTAGCCATTGCAATCTCCACTCTTGTTAGTGGTTACCAAACGAAGTTTTTGGATTTTCAAAATCAAAGTCAAATGAAATAACCACCAATTTGCTTTGTAGGTGACCAAACAACAATAATCGCCGTGTGGATCGAAATTTTAAAATCAGCCACAAGTCTTGATGGACTTAAAACGACGCGGAGCATGTTCAGAGTAATGAATTAATTAAATAAAGGCTGTGTGGTAGGTTTTCAGTCATTTTTAGGAAAAAACAAAGTACAAGAAGCATATAAAGTTGCCTCCATCTATCTATCGTCTGTCGGCAAATTTAAACAAATACCTCCTTTAGTCCAGATTTTATAAAGGGGCTGGACACACAAATTTTTCTGTCTTTGAACGCATTGTCGCGTTCTTTGTTTTTGTATGAATATAACGCCAGGCCGCAAGATATTGACCGCCGAGTTCTGATTTGGACGTAAGTACGACAAACAACGCAGAACTTAGAACGCTTAACCGCTGTCTGTGTGCGCGCGGGCTGTGTGCAGTAGGTTACGCTAGCGGCTTTTTTTATTTTTATTGCTTCAAGGTAGTTCCTTAATTTAGTTTCTTTCTAGTTTAGTGTATCGTATAGGATTTGTAAAAACGTATTGTTGCTACAAGAAAAACTATTTCCTCATCATTTTGTTTTGAATGTTACTATTTACTTCTAATTTCAATTTGCAATTTATTTCTTCCCTCTTTAATTACTTTCTTTAGCAGTTGTATTTACAAGTTCATTGTTTGTTGTTCCTCTGTTTGCTTTGACACACAAAAATTTAAAAGTTTTATTTTGATTTTTAGCTGTATTTTAAATATTTTATGACAAAATTAATCGGAATAAATAATCGCATTATGGTTATCATTATTTTAAACATTTTTTAGTGCTTTTTGAAATGCTATTGCTTCAGTTTTGAAGATAGATAAGTGCTTTTGCAGTTTTATTTTTTTTATAAGTTTAGTTATTATGAAGCCGCAACATGGGCCAGTGTTTTTTGATCCTTCGGTCTAAATTGTTATGTATTTTTTATATTATCCTAAAATGATGTATAACTGTATTATTAAATGATGCTAGACAGACTTTTCACAGTAATAAATTTCTACTATTATTGATGTTAACACATTTACGACCAACCTTCACACATATATGACGGTGAAGTTTTTGTAAGAACTACTGACACACATGTGTGACACCGAACTTACGTGATGAAATGGAAAATAATTTTACCACGGTTTATCATAGTGGGTTTAAATTTGACCACAGTGCACCTGAAAAATCCTTCTTTCACACGCTATGGCTGTATTGTGATCTCTATGTTTAAAAAAGAAGAAATAACCTATAAATTTATGGCACGTATGCAAATGTCAAATATGAAAAGTGTCATTATTGTGTATAATTTAGACAGGTAACATAATTATGTAACTTAGTTATACACGGTGTAATTCCTTATTATTTGTTTCAGTCGTATTAACTGGATCTCTGCATATTAATAGGAAACATAAAACTTACGTTTATACTGAAGCACAGATTTACTATATTACTTTTCTATATTTGGAAAAACTATGCTCAGATCAAAGTTTGAAGCTATTCTTTAAAATATTTGTTATTACATGCCGGAAGACGTAGAAGTTCAAGATCGACTTCACAAAATTAAAAACGTTACGAGTCATATTATAAATAGTATCTATAAAGTTTACTATCCAGGAGAGAACTTAAGTTTTGACGAGACCCTCTTACTGTGAAGAGGGCGGTTAATATTCCGACAGTATATGCCCAAAAAACTAGTAAATATGGAATAAAAACTTATGAGATTACTAGCTCTGATAGATTTTTACTAAATTTCCTAATCTAAAGCTGCAAGAGGACAGTAGTAAATAAAAATGGGTATGCGTTTGAAGTAGTTATCATTATCAGGCTTGTTACTGAATATTTAGAGAAAGGGCACACCATATACATGGACAATTAATACAACAGTTATGAGCTTGCCAAGTTTTTACATGAAAAGAAGACCTACGTTTGTGGAACATTAAGAAAAAATAGACAAAGTAACCGAAAGAGTGTTACTACAAAAAAATTAAAGAGAGGAGAAGTCGTATGGAAAAGAAATCGTAAACTCGTAAAGAAAATAGAGTAACAAAATACAAAGATAAGATAAATGTAATAATGAAGAAATGGTTGAAGTTGAAAATAGTAGAGGCCAGAAAAACTTGAAGCCAGTAATGATACGTGACTACAGTTCCTTTATGTCGGGAATTGACAGATTTGATCAGATGACTTCATGTTATGGCACACCACGAAAAACTTTGAGATGGTACATGAAAGTTTTCAGTCACTTAGTAGATATTATTTGCCAATAAAACATTTATTGGGACAAACAGAACGACTAAGCAGAAAAAAAAATTGTTGAGGAACACAACTTAAAAAAATAAAATAAGCGGAAAAGATGTCGACCGTGCAGTGCAAGCAAAAAAAGGGGTCTCTTGGTACACATGTCAGGAATGTAAGTGAAGTGATGGATAGCCCATTGGATTATATGATACACCCTCTTTTGCTAAGTGGCAGAGAAAAGACAAACTTATAATCCACAAGGAAACTAAGTTCCTGTATTTGGCTGTATACCATATATTAAAAAAAATTTTTGAATAAAATCCTTTATAAAAAGGTATATATAAAACCCAGTTGGGCTATGTTAAATTGACAAAACGTTTTCGGAATAAGTATTCCATCATCAGTGTCTAGTTAATACATGGATGTAGCCACTAAATATGGGGGTAAAAACCCTTTAAAAATTACTAAATGAAATTTAGTTTACATTATGTCTAATTTACAATTAAGATGGTAAAGTTACCGTTGGATTGGTAACATGGCGACATATGACTCTACATTAAGTTGCAAGTCCTGAGACGGTATGTCTACGAGGACTTTATTAAAGCAACTGATTGAAATGACAATCTTGGCAGGTTAATCTTGGCAGGTTATCTTGGCAGACAACCTGCCAAGATTATCATTTCAATCAGTTGCTTTAATAAAGTCCTCGTAGACATACCGTCTCAGGACTTGCAACTTAATGTAGAGTCATATGTCGCCATGTTACCAATCCAACGGTAACTTTACCATCTTAATTGTAAATTAGACATAATGTAAACTAAATTTCATTTAGTAATTTTTATAGGGTTTTTACCCCCATATTTAGTGGCTACATCCATGTATTAACTAGACACTGATGATGGAATACTTATTCCGAAAACGTTTTGTCAATTTAACATAGCCCAACTGGGTTTTTTATATACCTTTTTATAAAGGATTTTATTTAAAAAAATTAATTAAACTTATGTTTCAGTTTTTATTGGACGTGATTTTTATTTTTGTTAATGTTAAAGAAATAAATGATTTTTCATAAGTAGTAGCTACAAATTTTTATTAGTATATACCAGTGTCACATATGTGTGTCATTAACCAAAACATTTTTTTTTATAATCCTTGTTCAATCATAATTCTCCTCCCCAAAAAATGGTGGATTCGGCATGTTTCTTTCATGTATAACCACAATCAGTTTGACTGGACAGACCTAAAAATAGGTTGGTCGCGAATGCGTTAAAGACCAGGGTCAATAAATTCGATAATTAGACATTGTTGTATACATATAGAACTAACTTGCCCTAAATTTTTATAAAATTTAAGATTGTCAGGAAAAAGTACTCTCAGTTTACAAATAATAAAAAATGCGATTTTCGAAAAATTGGCTATTTTTACAGCTATAACTTTAAATATTCTAAATGGATTATAATATACCGATGCTCGTTTAAAAGGTATTTAGATATCCTTTAATTTACCTGTTCTTTCAACTTTTGTCGTTTAGTTACATTTTGAAAATTAATTGAAAATCATAAAATTTTATAATTTTTCGTTTCGTTCTTTGCCTATAAAATGAAACTTCTGTTTTGAGGTTTTATAAATTGTTTCGTCATAGTTGACACTAAAACAACAAAAAATTGGACTTTGTCAGTTAAAATAAGTTTAACCAATTAAGATAAAATACGTTATTCTTTAATTAAATATTTCAATGAAAGTAGTGCAGAAATACTGATAACGTAATTTGTATTTATAAGTACTACTTTTAATAAAATGTCTAAAGAGTACTGATCCATAACTTTTTTTTTAGTTATACATTATTACAAAAATATTTCTTAAACTCACCTTCAGAAACTCCAATTTCTGATACACACATAGTATGTATAGAATCCATATTCTGTTGTTGCTTTTCTGTTAGTAAAGCCTAAAAAATAGCTTATTAAATAGATAAAAATACTGAAATGAAGTAATTTATATCATGGGCCAAGAGCTGGCCTACCTTCCGAGTAAAAGTATGTCTGCATGGCTAGAAATTTTTACAGTGATAAGTAGGGAGCGGATTTTATATTAAACGCATATCGCTTGCATATTTCGCATATTTAAGAATTTTATCAAATGTTGTAAGATTTTAAAAGAAACATGCATATTATGTGTAAAAGACTTTTTGTGTAAAATTAAAAATTTTTCAATTTGACATAAAATATTCCCCCGCACATGCCGTCGTATCTTAAGGAAAAGTCGACTCATTCACTAAATTTTCGGATTTTCTTAGAAAACACCCAAACTTTACCCACAAAGTGCGCATAGTCTTCTTTATTTTAGAGTATTGTCTCTCTACGGAGGTTGGCAATAATAATGGCTATTTTTATTTTTGAACTTGCTGTTCCAAACAAATCAATCGATCTGCTTTGATACCAATCACGTAGATTCTTCAACCATGAATTCTGCATTCGGCCAACAGATCTTCTTCCTTGAATCTTTCCCTGCATTATAAGTCTCAAAATTTAATGTTTTGGTGCCCTCATCACGTGGCCTAGGTATTCTAGTTTTCTGGTTTGTATAGTGGTGATTAGTTCTGTTTGTTTACCAACCCTCTCCAGTACTTCTTTATTTATAATTATATCAGTACATGATATTTTTAATACTCTGCGGCATAACCAGAGTTCGAAAGCCTCGATTCTTTTTAAATTGCATTTTTTTAATGTCCAAGTCTCAGTTATATATAATAATATTGAAAATATATAACAGCGAATGGTGCGTAGTCTGATCTTAAAATTTAGATTTTTGCACGTTAGTAGTGGCTTCATTCGTATAAATGGCAATCTGGCAATCTCTATTCTTCATTTTATTTCTGCAGTATGATCATTGGTCTCATTGATTAAAGTTCCCAAGTACTAATATTTTTTAACTTGTTCTATCACGTTACCATTGATTGTGAATAAGTAATGTATATTTTGTGGTCTTTTTGTAATTAGCATGTACTTCTCTTCTTCTTATTAGTGTATTACTTTCTTACGTATCTTATTGGGCACTACTGAAGTATAATTCGTCATATTTTTTGCAAGTGTTTACGCTCAAACCTTATCCTTATCTGGCAAGAAATGCATTCTCAGATAAGCAATAAAATTAGTATCGTCATGATAGACAGTAAGTATATTTTTAATATTTTGTGTACATCTAATGTTTCGGTAAATAATCCTGGTTCGAGTTTGTGTATTTTGTATAATTCTGAGTTAGATTGTAGTAATAATGTTAATCCGGCTAAAGTACCATGTATAAGTTTGGACAGGGTGCTTGTGCCTTCTATCAGGAATAGCTTTACCCCCTGGATCTTTTGCTGTTTCGATAGCTCGTGGCCTGTATATTTTTATTTCTTTTATTTTTATTTCTTTCTTGGCCTGTTTATTTCTTTTATAAAGTAAGTTGAAGGTAACTGCAAGCTCAATCGTCTAATTGACTTACCGTCAAGGGTTTGCTGAGTGTTGTGTTTAATAAAACTCATTTTATTTCAAAAAAACATATATTGACAATACCAGGACTACAATACGTTTAAAGTTAGTTACTAGTACATACAAATAACCATCAATTGGGAATGCCCTTTTTTACCATTGAGCATCTTACACTAAGTAATGGATCACAGTACAAGCGCTGTTTTTGATTCGATTGTAGAGTTCAACTAATATACAATAAGGTCTAGTATCCGTGTTAATTACAGCGGCTGTTGAGCAAGCCATTTACGTTTTAGATAATTGTATACGTCTCTCTCTCATAGATATTTCAAAGTAAAGAAGTGTATTATAATCTACAATTAGTAGATTTCTTGAGGTAGGCAACGAGAATACCACTCGCATCTCCATTTTCATCGGTATAGCTGTAATCTGTACCACTTGGTACTGACTCGTTGCTGTGAAGTACCTCATGACTATTATTTATTTGTTATTAGTATTGACTTTGGTGTCGATTATTGGCTGTGTTCCTATTTCTACACATTGAGGAAGGACCTGCCTTGCCTTTTCTATCGTCTTTGCAATTTGTCCTGGCTTAATTATACCTATAAGATGCCCGTGGTTGTATTGCAAATTCAATATCTCTTTGTATATTTATATGTATTCCTGTATGAATTTCATTACTTGTTAAGAGATCATTTGTATTCTAAGTGTAATGTATTTTTTCTCTAAAATATTTGTTGTCTGCGTTACGGCGTCAAGCCCTTGACTAATTTCTTACATCCCTTTTTGTAAATGCATCTTGTTAAGGTGTCTGGCTATCCTCTGCTACTACTACTAGTTTCTGGGGGCTAAGGAGACTGAGATCTCGGAAGCCCTGAAGAAGACATGAGAGATAATGTCGAAAGCTCGGCCCAATGGATATCGACGCGGTTCAACAAGGAAGACTGGTGAGTTTAACATCAATGTTTATAATAGTATTAATCTTAGCTCTAGGTTTAATTGTACTAACCGCGGAAATCTTTCCGAACATTTTATTCGCCTCTACGGGGAGGAATTTTACCAGCTCACTAAATCATATAGCAACCTACTACTACGTAAGAATCGTCTTCTTTGTAATTTAACTTTCCTTAAAACCTGCCGAGACCATAAAGTCAAAAACAGTGTCGGGGGCTCGGGAGACTGAGACCTCGGAAGCCCTGAAGAAGACATCAGAGAGGATGTCGAAACCTCGGCCCAATGGATATCGACGCGGTTGAACCCGGAAGACTGGTGAGGCTCTAGGTTTAATTGTACTAACCGTGGAAATCTTTTCGAACATATATATATATATCGGTAAGATAGTTTCGAAACAAATTCAGATTTCTGCTTTAATCTGGAGCCTTCTAAAAATTGCAAGGCATGGCCAAACGATGATAAAGATGTTAATAGAGACATGGGGAATCTAAAATTTGCATTCCACGACATGTCTATTCATCTAAGCAGAAATCCTAACGAATTTGTTTCTCGTACTCATACAGAGTAGATCCGAAGAAAAATGAAAAAGACAGAAAAGATTTTATTTCACGTTCAAAGCGTCTATGTACCTATTGATACGTATTTCGCTTTAATAAAGCTCATCAGAATAGTTATTCATAGCCGTTCTTAACGTGAAAAATAAAATTCTCTGTCTTATTAGAAGTAACAATAACATGACTTCGTTATGGACGCAATAGCGACATCTGATAGAAAAATCGGTAAGATAGTTTCGAAACAAATTCAGATTTCTGCTTTAATCTGGAGCCTTCTAAAAATTGCAAGGCATGGCCAAACGATGATAAAGATGTTAATAGAGACATGGGGAATCTAAAATTTGCATTCCACGACATGTCTATTCATCTAAGCAGAAATCCTAACGAATTTGTTTCTCGTACTCATACAGAGTAGATCCGAAGAAAAATGAAAAAGACAGAAAAGATTTTATTTCACGTTCAAAGCGTCTATGTACCTATTGATACGTATTTCGCTTTAATAAAGCTCATCAGAATAGTTATTCATAGCCGTTCTTAACGTGAAAAATAAAATTCTCTGTCTTATTAGAAGTAACAATAACATGACTTCGTTATGGACGCAATAGCGACATCTGATAGAAAAATCGGTAAGATAGTTTCGAAACAAATTCAGATTTCTGCTTTAATCTGGAGCCTTCTAAAAATTGCAAGGCATGGCCAAACGATGATAAAGATGTTAATAGAGACATGGGGAATCTAAAATTTGCATTCCACGACATGTCGTGGAATGCAAATTTTAGATTCCCCATGTCTCTATTAACATCTTTATCATCGTTTGGCCATGCCTTGCAATTTTTAGAAGGCTCCAGATTAAAGCAGAAATCTGAATTTGTTTCGAAACTATCTTACCGATTTTTCTATCAGATGTCGCTATTGCGTCCATAACGAAGTCATGTTATTGTTACTTCTAATAAGACAGAGAATTTTATTTTTCACGTTAAGAACGGCTATGAATAACTATTCTGATGAGCTTTATTAAAGCGAAATACGTATCAATAGGTACATAGACGCTTTGAACGTGAAATAAAATCTTTTCTGTCTTTTTCATTTTTCTTCGGATCTACTCTGTATGAGTACGAGAAACAAATTCGTTAGGATTTCTGCTTAGATGAATAGACATGTCGTGGAATGCAAATTTTAGATTCCCCATGTCTCTATTAACATCTTTATCATCGTTTGGCCATGCCTTGCAATTTTTAGAAGGCTCCAGATTAAAGCAGAAATCTGAATTTGTTTCGAAACTATCTTACCGATTTTTCTATCAGATGTCGCTATTGCGTCCATAACGAAGTCATGTTATTGTTACTTCTAATAAGACAGAGAATTTTATTTTTCACGTTAAGAACGGCTATGAATAACTATTCTGATGAGCTTTATTAAAGCGAAATACGTATCAATAGGTACATAGACGCTTTGAACGTGAAATAAAATCTTTTCTGTCTTTTTCATTTTTCTTCGGATCTACTCTGTATGAGTACGAGAAACAAATTCGTTAGGATTTCTGCTTAGATGAATAGACATGTCGTGGAATGCAAATTTTAGATTCCCCATGTCTCTATTAACATCTTTATCATCGTTTGGCCATGCCTTGCAATTTTTAGAAGGCTCCAGATTAAAGCAGAAATCTGAATTTGTTTCGAAACTATCTTACCGATTTTTCTATCAGATGTCGCTATTGCGTCCATAACGAAGTCATGTTATTGTTACTTCTAATAAGACAGAGAATTTTATTTTTCACGTTAAGAACGGCTATGAATAACTATTCTGATGAGCTTTATTAAAGCGAAATACGTATCAATAGGTACATAGACGCTTTGAACGTGAAATAAAATCTTTTCTGTCTTTTTCATTTTTCTTCGGATCTACTCTGTATGAGTACGAGAAACAAATTCGTTAGGATTTCTGCTTAGATGAATAGACATGTCGTGGAATGCAAATTTTAGATTCCCCATGTCTCTATTAACATCTTTATCATCGTTTGGCCATGCCTTGCAATTTTTAGAAGGCTCCAGATTAAAGCAGAAATCTGAATTTGTTTCGAAACTATCTTACCGATTTTTCTATCAGATGTCGCTATTGCGTCCATAACGAAGTCATGTTATTGTTACTTCTAATAAGACAGAGAATTTTATTTTTCACGTTAAGAACGGCTATGAATAACTATTCTGATGAGCTTTATTAAAGCGAAATACGTATCAATAGGTACATAGACGCTTTGAACGTGAAATAAAATCTTTTCTGTCTTTTTCATTTTTCTTCGGATCTACTCTGTATGAGTACGAGAAACAAATTCGTTAGGATTTCTGCTTAGATGAATAGACATGTCGTGGAATGCAAATTTTAGATTCCCCATGTCTCTATTAACATCTTTATCATCGTTTGGCCATGCCTTGCAATTTTTAGAAGGCTCCAGATTAAAGCAGAAATCTGAATTTGTTTCGAAACTATCTTACCGATTTTTCTATCAGATGTCGCTATTGCGTCCATAACGAAGTCATGTTATTGTTACTTCTAATAAGACAGAGAATTTTATTTTTCACGTTAAGAACGGCTATGAATAACTATTCTGATGAGCTTTATTAAAGCGAAATACGTATCAATAGGTACATAGACGCTTTGAACGTGAAATAAAATCTTTTCTGTCTTTTTCATTTTTCTGTCTTTTTCATATATATATATATATATATATATATATATATATATAGAGCGAGAGAGAGAATGGATCAGACAGAAAACCAAGGTAACTGATGCTATCCACAAAATTAAATCCACTTGAAATAGCAGTGGCAAAATATTTAGCGCGAAGAACTGATAATATTTAGCGCGAAGAACTGATAATAGATGACTATAGAATACTAGAATAACACTGTGGTATCCAAGAGGCAACAAGTGGCCAAGAAGACGTCCAAATTTAAGATTGGACTATGACATAAGGAAACAAGTCGGTAAAACATGGCAAAAAAAAAGGAATATTAGATAATCGAGGCTTCACCATAATCGCTAGAATACGCTGAGAATGATAATGATGATCATGATATATGATAATGCAACGTGTGTAGACCTTCGTTACATTGTTCAATTTTCTGAGCCAAAGTATGGTCATCTTTCAAACTCTTATATATTTTTAACAATTAGTCTACATATTTAGAATTGGTAGGATCATACTTTTTGTTATTTTTTTTAACCGAAACAATGTTCATTAGTTATCACGAGTGCCCAGCGCATTACATATATAAAGATCATACCCAGGAATCAATGATCTTTAAAGCCCTATTTTAAATTAAAAAATATTGCGAATAATTAATAAAGAATAGGAAATAATACGAAAAGTGAAAAAACAAAACAGGAGTAATATTATTATGTTCATATAGAGAGGAGAACCAGATATACAATAAGTATATCTGGTTCTCTTCTCTATAATAGAAGAAAAATAATTTCTTGGTTTATGGATAGGGTAAGCCCAAAAAAGATGACCAGAAACAAGACGGAACAGGCTGCAAGCCCAATCCTTGAAATTCAGAAGAAGAAAAAAAAAGATAAAAATAATTTTTTAATTGAAAAGGTTATAAGTACATAATATAATTTCTTAGAATAACTTCTTCTAATAACATAAAAACTTAAATGGTGGGTGATATTTATGAAACCACCAAAATATACTCACCATTGTCCCACAAACTAAAGATCCCAAAATTATAAATAGTTTCATATTGTATGACCGTTATCAGGATTCGCACAAATCACTTAGTTAATATTCCACATAATTCACACATTTATATATACAATTTTAATAACAGTTTATAAACATGCAATTTTTACATAAATACCATTTAAGGCAGGATGTTACTATTTTTGTTTATGGTCACCTTTTGTACTTAACTGCTATTATGTAAAACATTATACTATTAGAACACTAGATAATATCCTTGCCGGTTAGAATTTTTATGGAAATTAAATTCAATTTAGATACACCACATTAAAATATTTTTTCCACAACTAATTAAAATATTTGTTTTACTTGACTTAAATATATGGTATTGTATTAAATTCTTTTTAATTCAATTTCCAGGTGTTGCAGAAATTAAAAATAAGTGACAAAGGGTACCAACTTCACATATTATGTAAAAGGATGGTAAAGGCGAAAAAATAAAGTAGCCCTGTGAAGAAAAATGTAAGCTACAATGTCGGCTAAAACTCACCCAAGAAGAGAGGGAAGCTATCTTATTGGGGTTTGGATAGTAATGAGAATCTATGGAATTTCATTTCCAAGAGTATAGAAGCAATTTTTACGAAATATAGATATATTCGAGAAGGAGGCGTTCGACCTCGACGGCAGTAACAATTCTTTTTATTTCCATTTGCCTAACAAAAAAATTATAGTATGTAAGACCTTCTTTAAAGCAACTTTGGATATAACAGGCCTACCGATTCGCGCAGTTATGAAAAAACGAAATAAAGTTGCCAACACTCCACTAGAAAAAGATCAACGTGGGAAGCACGGTAAACATCCCAAAATAGATAAAAAGGTTAAGGCTAATATTAGGGATCATGTCAACTCGATCCCAAAAATTGAAAGCCATTACACCAGAGCTAACACCTCAAAACATTTCATTGACGGCAGTCAATCAATAGCAGAGATTCACAAGGATTAGGTTGCTAAGCAAAGAGGAAAATGTACCTTTTGACAATTACATTCTTGTTTGCAGAATATTTACAGAGGAGTATAATATATCCTTCTTTCAGCCTAAGAAGGATATTTTTAAAACTATAAATCGTTTCGTATTGTGTAACCGTTCTCAGGACTCCCATAAATTAGTAAGTTAATATTCCACAAAACTCATTTATATTTATACATTTATATAAAATTTTAGTTAGAATTTGTAAATATGCAATTTTTAGATAAACGTCATTTAAGGCAGGATGTTACTATTTTTTGTTTAGGGTCACTCTTTGTACTCAACTGTTACTTACTATGTAAATCATTATAATATTATTACACTAGATAATATCCTTGTTAAGTATAGCAATTTAAATTAGCAATTATTTAGCTTTTTATCAATAAGATGGTTAATTTTGCATGTTAAGACAACAATTTTATGTGACCATTAAATACATAAAAGTTCTTAGTCGTGCCATAAAAATATTATTAATTGATAGACAAATACGAAAACGAACCATAATATCCGATAAGCAGTTTGGCTTTGTACCAGGCAGATCAATAACAGATGCAATTTTTATTACAAGGCAGTTAATGAAAAAAATGCAGGACTAAAATTCATTGATTCTAGAGATGATAGAGTTCCTTGAAAGATTCTGTAGTGAGTACTCAATAAGAAAGGAGTTGCCGGTGAATATGTAAAGATTTTGAACAAAACTTTAAAATTTTCTCCTACGAAGAAGTCACTACAGCTCTAAAGGATGTATGGCCAGGTAAAGACTCAGATTTTGACAATATTTATTCCAAATTCTTAATTAACAGCGGCAAATATGCGAAAGAATGAACTTTCTACGTTTTCACAGATATTATGAAGACCGGCACCATACCATAGAAACTCAAACGTTAAAAGGTCATTGCCATATTAAAACCAGGAAAAGAAACCAAATGATAACAAGCCTAAGAACCAATAGCCCTATTATTGGCGACGTTTAAGCTACTAGAACGACTTAATTATAACAGAATTAGTCCAAAGCCACTTAAATCAATACCGTTGGATAAGGCACGTTTCCGACCGAAAAGAAGCTGCGCAAATCAGGTTCTTTCACTTACCAAATTTATTAAGGCAGGGTTACAGAGAAAATTTAAAACTGTAACCGCATTCATAGACCTAACAGCGGCCTACCGTCTACAGTCTGGAGAGAAGGTATGATATACAAGCTCTTCCGTATAATCACCTGTCAATCCACCGCTCGAATAATCATCAGCATGCTGGCCTACCAAACGATTCAAGTAGTCATAGAAATCGACATTAGCAACCCAAGAAAACTAAAGAATGGACTGCCTCAGAGATCTGTTTAAGTTCCTCTTCTTTTTAGCCTGTACATGGCTGATATACCAGAAACCAGATCAAGGAAGTTTGGTTACTCCGATGACTGGGTCCTTGCAACAAGCTGCAAATCATTTAAAGAAACAGAAGAAATCCTAACAGCGGACTTATACACAGTAGGAAAATATTTCCGTAAATGGAGGCTCCAACGATTCGCTATCAAAACAGAGGTTTCCAGTTTCTACCTAAATAACAAGCTTGCAGACAGAACACTCAATATCAAATTCGAAAACATCACACTTGCCTACAATAAAACACCAAAGTACCTTGGGGTGACTCTTGCTAGAACCCTATCTTTCGAGAAACATCTGTCAAAAATAGCGGAAAAATTTAAATCCTGAAACAACATCATCAACAGCGGAATACTGTTCTTCAGCCTAGTTTAACAGCACACATATACACAAAGTAGATGCCCAATTGAACAATACAATAAGAATGATTACGTGAGTACAGAAAGATACTTAGTAACGAGATCCTGCCAATCGATCAAGATATAGATGCTACCAACAGTAACCGTCTACGCTTCAGACGACCGCTAATAAAAACAGCAAGACCGATATGAAAAATGAGTTCAGCTTAACGACCACTTGGTCTCGAGAATGGACAGAACAACAAAATAGCAGCTTTACCTGTATAACACATAAACCACCAGGTTTTGGCTTACCATTCTGAACCGAATCAGAACCCAACAGAGCAGTTGCGATTACATGATGCACAAATGGGCTAAACGACCATCTCCACTTTGTGACTGTGGACAAGGCACACACACAATCCCATACCAGCTGAGAATTGACCTCTACAAAATTGAGTGCCTTAATCGCTGCCTGACTATTATCTGTGAAGATGGAAACTGAACGGAACGTTTTTTCCTGCCTTTCTATTTTTTCCTCGCAGTGATGGATTGCCATTATTTTCCCCTGGAAAATTGTCACATTCTTAGATATACTTACCAAGAAATGTATCCCTTGATTTGTTTCTACTAGATTTGAGGGATTTGACTTCTTCTTTCATGTTGATTGTGTGCGGCTTGCCTTTTGATGCTTTAGATGTCAATAGTAGACGTGATGTTATGGTTTTTGGATTAACTATTCTTCTGTTTCTTTTTATGAGAGTTTCGCTTCTTAATTTTTTTAGTAATCTTAATTCCTATCTGCTTGTTCTTAAAAAGGTCAGGCTTTCTACACTTTCCATTTATTTTTGTTATCTTGATGCATTTATGCTACGGTTTATTATTTTTTTTTACGTTCTTGATCACCACTCTGAAGGAAATTTAAGTCAAAGTATAGTTCTTTGCTATAATGGGACCAACAAATAATGTATTTCTTCTGCTAACCTTTTGGTATATGATTTTTGGCTGTGCTTATTGCAATTCTGAAAAAACTTTTGTAATTTCTGCTGGTAGGAGATATTCAGCCTATAGTCTTATTTATGCTCGCAGCAAATTCCACATAGTCCCTCTTTAGATTGCACCTTTTGAGGGAGATAGATTTGATTATCTGCTGTAGTTCTTTCTGTATGATAACTGGAATATGCTGACTGTATGGAAAAACGTTCATAGCTTTTTGTAAGATTGCTAGAGATTTTTCGCTATTATTAGTAGCTAGCATAAAGATAGGTCAAAGTTTACCGTTTACATTTTAATTCCATTTTTTATATTTCCACTGTTTATGGTGGCTGTTGTAATCCCCGTTATATAAATGTATGAAGGTGTGTAAGGATCACTTGGGCTAGCTAGAACACATCTGGTGATTTTTAGATGTGAGTACTAGGTGTTTTTAATTTTGGAACAATATGAGTTTTATCGGTAGTAGGTATGGAGACAAATACGGCGATTGTTGTTTAATATAGATTGTTAAAGTGGTACAAAGTTGTTGGTTTAACTCATTTAATAATTGAATCTTTTGATTTTTTTGGTAAATGTTTAATGATTTCATATATTTTTTTGGCTATATTCATATTAATAATGAAATAATTTTCAAATACTTTGTATAAATAATTCAGCCCAAAGGCACGACACTTATGATATTCTTAATATTGTTGGAGGTTTGATAGTAGTTTCTGTACCTTAGGAATAGTTGTAGCTCATACCTTACGGGACTGTTTACGGTTTGAAGGTAGTAAAGTCGAAAAAGTAAAAACTACAGAGCTTTTGATGTAGCTTGTGCATTAAACCCATTATCGCCGAGAAAAAAAAATATTGACAAAATTTATTAAAAATTGTTAAATTTAATAGTATTTTGTACAATAATTAGGAAGAAAATTGTTTGTAAATAAAATAATAACTTAGAAAAATCCTGCTTTTATAAGGGACCACTAGGCGCGAACCCGATAGATATTCGTTAAGAGTTATTTTGTATGAAAATTGAGAAAACAGACAATACGAAGGCCCACATCACATTTGCAGCACATTGTCCTCCCCGACTTGAACACTCAATCCCTGCGCATCTTCTTCATTTGTTTCTGTAGGGCTAAACCCAGCATACTTTGAATCATTAGAATCTAAAAAACCATACACTGTAGGAACAAAATCTCATTCTTCCACAAAAATCTACATTTTGCATCCGCGTGAACATAGTTAGACCTTCATCAATTGAAGTTGCCAAAGTTAAAAAATCTCTGCTAGTACTGGGTGGATCTACAACATTACTAGCTAGAGGTTCTATGTAAATGGCACAAACATCGTTACTACTTTCGTTTTTCGCGTAAGCTATACTTCTTTTTGAATTTTGAAAGGATTTTGAATGAAATATTATTTCTTTATATTAACAACATTTAAATAATTAAATCTATAAATCTGGAAGAGAAAAACTCCAAGATGAATATATAGAAAAAAAGTAGGTAGGTTTGAGGAACTCCAAAGTTTAGTGATTGAGCCTATTTTAAGAGTAGCCCGGCGACGATAATAAACTGAGCAATATAGGAGAATAGGTAAATATATCATAAAAGAGATAAATAATAAATAGGCAAAATATAATGCAAAAAGTTAATCAGGAGTAGGATAATAACCGTAAGAGAATTAAAATTATTAAATCCAAATTATTAAAATGAAACAAAGAATAAAATGAATCAGAGATACGTGACTAAAGATATGGCTAGATAAAATGAGTAAGTAGTTAAATTTTATTTTCAGCTGAATCAAAATCCGATACCTTTTCTGTGTACAAAAATTATGTACTTGGGAAATTTTACAAAACCTACAAATCATCTTTTCAATGATATGCAACATAGAAATTAATACTTAAGATTGGCTGCTTTTTATAATAATTACCGTTTATTAACACAATGACATATATTTATACGTATGTCAGAATCGCATGTCGGGATTTAATTGTTGTTACTTGTATTCAGTCCCGGCGCGCGGCGCTAGGATATAAGGTATAAACTTACTTACATGCTCTTCGGTTTTTTTTTTATTTAATTATATATGTTTATTTATTTCATATTTTTCAAATCGTACAAAGTTTTGTAAAACGACTAAATATTTAAAAAAATATTAAACAATAAGGTTTATCTCATTAATTTATATGGAATATATTTTCTCAGTAGCCCGATGAACTTTTTTATATATCGCACCTTTTATATAACGTCACTTATGCAATTTTTGTCAAAACTGAACTGAGTATAAGAAAATACTCCTAATCTGTCTCTTTACTTGGTGTGTTATTGTCATTTGTGTAGTACGCATAGTTTCCTCGTGAGGTCATTGGTTTTGGCGCAAATCTGGACGGCATTAGGAGAAACAACGTTACATTCATGGTACAATGAATACACAAGGTATGATATTGCGCATGACATTTGACATTCCTGTCCCAGGAGTGTGACGTAGTCAAGACCGCTCAAACCACCTTAAAACCATTATTACAGCTTAACGTACACATTAATTTTGAACTTATGGTCAAAAAATTATCTAATTTTTTTTTAATGTTTTGTTTTGGTTATAATTGAATAAAAAATATATTTTCAGTAGCGTAAAACCTTTACTTTTCCTAGGGATTTAGGCGAAATATTTATTTTTGTTTTTATACATATACTAATAATATAAGCACTCTTTTTGTTTGCAAATCCGTTGAAATTTAAAAATTTTCTACAAAGGAAATACTGTGAATAGGTAAATAGTAGTAGATTTGCTTATGCTGATTCACTGTCACTCACTTCCAAGCAGTTTTACTGAAATAAAATCAAAATAGATTACAATAAAGAAAAATCGTTTTACAATTCAATATGGTATTTTAGATGAGTTATAATGAAATTTAGCTAGTAAAACTTTAGTAAAACTAAGCTAATGTCGAATAAAGATGATCAACCGACGATAACCATCCAAGGAACAAAAGTGGAACATGTAGAAGAATACATATATCTGGCTCAGAATATCAAGGTAAACAAAGAAAACCAAACTACCGAAATAAGCAGACGAGTAAGAATGGGATGGGCCGCATTTGGAAAACTCTCATACATACTGAAAGACAAAAAGATACCCCAAAACCTTCGAACCAAAGTGTTTGAGTCTGTATCCTTCTCGTTCTTACTTACGGAGCTCAAACCTGGACATTCACAAAAAAGAACATGGACAAGATTCGAAAAACACTAATAGATCGGCAAACGAACGAAGCAATCCGGAACAAAACAAAAATAAAGGACGCCGCGAAACAAGCAGCTAAATTAAAATGGAAATGGGCTGGACACAACGAACGTCTCGAAGATGGTAGATGGAACAAAGAAGTCGGAAACTGGCGACCGTACGATGCGAAGAGACCAAGAGGAAGACCTCAAATGCGCTGGAGCGACGATATCAAAAGAGTCGCAGGACCAATGTGGAAACGCCTAGCACACAACAGGGATGAAATGCGAGAGGCCTTTATTCGACAATTCGGATAGAAAAAGGGCTATAAAAAAAATAATGAAATTTAGTAAAATAAAAAATATACACATTACTATAACCTACCGATTATTATATGCAAAATTTACTTATATGAAAATAAGACACAAATTAGTTCAAACGCAAAACATAATAAATATCGACTTCAGACGACTTTACACCGGCAAGACAGAAAGCTTGTATAAAAACAAAAGTTCAACAATAATATCGGTTATCAATGGTGACTATTGCAAATTGCAAGTTTTGAGATAATAAATGTATTTTAAAGTAATTGATGGATTCGACCGTTACTTGATGGAAATTCATTTTATGTAACAATAAAACACTAAAAACTTTGTTTTCAAACTTCCACAAAATTTATTTTAAATTCTTATCACTACAGCTGTTTCGGCTGATTGCCTTTCTCAAGTGATCTGTTTTTGGTATGGGTTTACACTTTATAGTTTCTAATGAAATAGGTTGAGGAGGGGAGAACTGTTTGTCTCAAGCTGGTCATTCAGAATTATATCTGTGTTTTTTAATTTGTTGATTTCCATAGATTCTAACAAAGATAGCTTAAGGCCTTTATTTGAATGTGGAGAATTTTAAATTCGTTATTAAAAGAATGATTATGATCTAGAAGGTGAAGTGCGTATGTAGAATCTGTTTTTCTATTATTGAAACCCCTTTTATGTTCTACTATTTGTTTATTAAAATTTGTACCTGTTTGACCAATGTAAGTTTTTGGACAGTCGCCACATTTAAGTTTGTACACACCACTGTGTAAGTGTTTTTTATGTTGGCTCTTGTTGTTTTTAATATATTTGCCTAGGTTGTTATTTGTTCTGAAAGCTGGGGTTATTCCTTTCTTTTTTATGTGTTTGGCTATTTTTGTTTATATTTTGCCTGTATATGTAATCGAGCAGAAGGTACTGGGTTTTGTCTCTGGTGGTGGAAATACTAAGTTCAGGGCTTTCTTGTGTAGTTTTTGATTTAACATTTTATTAATTGTTTGTTCGTTGTATCCATTGTTTACTGCTATTTGCTTAATGATATTTAATTCTGTCTCAAAATTGTATTTTGACATAGGAATTGCTGTTAATCAATGTAACATACTATGATAGGCTGCCAGTTTATGTTGTGTGGGATGGGATGATGAATTTTGAATAGTCGTGTCAGTATGGGTAGGTTTATGAAATATGGAGAAGTCATGTTTGTTTTTAAGTCTGATAATTTTTAAATCTAAAAAAATTATGGATTGATTTTGTTTTGTTTCTATTGTAAATTCAATATGACTATGAAGAGAATTAATATACGATAAAAATTGGTCGAGTTGCCTGTTAGTTCCTTTGAAACATACCTGTACATCGTCTACGTATCTCCACCAATATAAAAACTGTTTGAATATGGGATGTTTTAAAATCTTTGTCTCTAGATGATCCATAAAAATATATCTGATAGCAATGGGCTTAGAGGATTGCCCATTATAAGTCCTGCACTGTTATTTGTATATAATTCATTATTAAATTCAAAGTAGTCCTGTTTTATGCAAACTTCAAGAAGATGTAAAATTTCATATGTATTGATAAATTGCGTTAGGCTTTCACGGCCATCGTCTAACTTATTAAACTGTTTATTCGGGCTGTTGGGCCGTTGTCTTCTGTTGAGATTTGTTCTCGACGTTTCGCCAACACTAGGGGTTGGCATCTTCTGGAGATGTTGATGCTTCGCTTGTAAGCAGTCTTTCTGCTTACAAGCGAAGCATCAACATCTCCAGAAGATGCCAACCCCTAGTGTTGGCGAAACGTCGAGAACAAATCTCAACAGAAGACAACGGCCCAACAGCCCGAATAAACAGTTTAATTCATATGTATTGATTGGATTTGTACTATTTTGGTCTAAAAGGTTTTTTACTAGAATAAAAGTTTCTGTGGGAGGGGTACTAGGAAAAAGATTTTTTACGTCAAATGAAATTAATCTGGAGTTGTTAGGTAACTGAAAATGTTGTATTTTACTAACTAGTTCTATTGTATTTTTTATGGTAAATTTAGGTGAAAATTTAGTGTGTTCTAAAATAATCTCTAGCAGTTTTTTTGAAAGTTTATATGACGGAGCTGTATAAAAAGACACTACAGGTCTTATTGGGTGATCCGGTTTGTGTAGTTTAATGAAAGAGTATAATTTAGGAGGTTGTGGGTTCATGATACTGAGGTATTTCTTTTCTATTGGATTTACTATTGATTTTGAATTTTCTAACGCTAGCTTAATTTGTTTTTGATACTTTTCTGTTGGATGTTTGTGTAACGTTTCAATGTTTTGATTATTTAAAAATTCTATTGTTTCGTTATTATATTCTATTTTATCTATAGCAATACTAGTGTTACCTTTGTCTGCTTTTGTAAACACTATGTTCACCATGAATGAACTTAACATTCCCCATAAATTAATAAGGCTCGTAAAAACAACTATGAGTAAAGTGATCTGCAGAGTGCAAATACAAGGCGATATGTCACAAGCGTTTGAAACATATGCAGGGTTACGACAGGGAGACGCGCTGGCGTGCCTTCTCTTTAATATAGCGTTAGAAAAGACTATAAGAGATGCCGAGTTACACAATAGGGGAACAATCTTTAATAAATCAACACAGATTATGGCTTACGCTGACGATCTGGATTTGATCGCACGTACTACACGACGACTTAAAGAGATGACTTTCACCTTCTTGACAGCCGCACAAAATATGGGTCTTAAAATAAACGAGGAAAAAACCAAAATGTTATCATCTATTCCAAATAAAAGAGATAGAGCTAGAAACGCCGAAGAAAACTTCAGTATAGACCAATATAATTTTGAGGTAGTAAATAAGTTTACATATTTGGGTTCTCTCATAACAAACGATAATGACACGTCTGAAGAAGTAAAACGGAGGGTACTGCTAGCAAACAAATGTTATTTTGGACTAAGCAAGCAGCTAAAAAACAGAAATTTAAGCCAGAAAACCAAACTAATAATATATAGAACACTCATCCTACCAGTGCTGACATATGGGTCAGAAACATGGACCATCTCCAAAACAGACGCAAATCTTTTGCTCGTCTTCGAAAGGAAGATACTAAGAAGAATAATGGGCGCATTCTGTGAGAATGGTATTTGGAAAAGGCGATATAATTTCGAATTGTACGAGAAGTATAAAAAAATAGTAAATGGTAGAGATGTAATATCCTTCATAAAAATAGGTAGGCTTAGATGGGCTGGACATGTGTCAAGAGCAAATGAAAATTACCCACCCAGACAAACTCTATTATCGGTCCCAGTGGAAAATAGGAGTAGAGGCAGACCACGACTGAGATGGAGGGACGGTGTGGACGAGGACGCAAGGAAAATCGGCGCGGCAAATTGGCAACGGTTGGCGATGAACAGAAACGACTGGCGAAATAGACTGGGGAAGGTCAAGGCTCAACTAGAGCTGTAGCCCACTGATGATGATGATGATGTTGTTTTCTATTGATTTATTTTTAATTGAAATGGCTGTTTTATTCTCTTTGTAACATGAATTTTTGGTTTCACTACACACATCTGTAATAGATTTTGCAATTATACTTTTTTCGATATTGTTAGCAGTTTTGTTTAATGCTACTTCACATTCTACACCTAAATATTCTAAAGTTTTCTGATTATTATGTTGGGCCAAGTTGTGTTTAAATCCTTTCTCTAAAAGTTGTATCTCGCTATTACTAAATTTAGTATCTGTTAAACCTATGTGTTTGCCAGGTTTTCGTAATAATTTAGTGCTTTTGGTTTTCATTCTTTTGTCGATGTCGTATGGATGTAATTCCGTTAGAAACTTTATAAGTGCATGAGAGTCTTCTGAGTACAATTTTGTTCTTTTTGATCTACTACTTGATCGAAGCTTAGCAATTGCTTTTCCCTTTCTACACCTTCTCTAACTGATTCTAGTAATGTTTGGAAATTTGGTATCTCATCTCTTAAGTTTTTGTCATCAGTTTTGGTGTTTTTCTTTAATTGAAGCTTAGGTCTTTCAACGTTTTCTCCGGCGGGTGGGGTGATTGTATCTTTTAGGGTTCTTTTTCCGGTTGCTTTGTTCGAAATTATCTGGGGTTAGTAAATATTCATTTGTATATTTTTATTTGAAGGTAAGTGTTGACTTGTTTTGGGTGAGGTTGATTTATGTTTTGGGGTATTAAAGGATGACTGAAGACGATATAGGTGTTAATTGTCAAGTGTCAAATGTATCGATGTATTTTGTAGTGAGCATTGTTGGGTTTGGTTTATTGATAAATTTGGGATTGCTACTGTTTGAAATGTAGTTTGAGAATACGTAGTAAGTGTGGAGGGAGTGGTATTTGAGATTGTGGGGGTATTTTGTAGATTATCTTGTTAAGTATGATTTATTGATGAATTTTGTCTCATTTCTGTTTGCATTGCACTATCATTGTGAGGACGGTTAGAAGGTGAAATATTTGGACAATTAGCAGCCTGGTGTCTAGTTAATTTGCATTTGAAACTTGTTTCGTTTTGGACTATAAACATACCGCATGTACGATGTTTGTTTCAATTCGATGATAAAAGATTCAGGTAGTACAAAGTTGTCTGAGAAAGGTGAAATGAAAATTTGTCTTCGGAAGCTTAGAATATGACTAAAGGCATGATTGGTTGCTTCTATCCGTAGGTATGATATGTCTGAGAGAGGATTTAAACCTAGTTTTATTAATTCGTCCATTATTAAGTTAGAAGGTATGCTTGGACATGCATTGGACAGAATTAAGCGGACTGATGGAGTTATTAATCTTCTCGCTTCTAGTATATTTTCATTTACTATTATCTCCTTTGTTTTTGCTATGAATTTATCTACTAGGTTTTTAGATGATAGATATATGCATATTCTACCGTTTGATATACGGAATGCGAAAATTATATTTTTTGGTTCTATATGCTGACTTAATACTTCAAGATAGTCATTAATTGTACAATTCTCTAGAGTGTTAAATAGAATAGCTTGATCTCTGTTTGGGATTAATATACTTCGTGGTTGACTAACTGCTTTTAAGAATGATGCATTTTGTGGTAGCTGACTGGAAGATGACATCTTCTAAATGAATTTAACCCGTCATTGTTCGCGTGGTGAGCGCAACGCTCAGTTGGAATTATTTTTAAGGCTACAAAAGTATTCAGAAAACAACCGTCATTCAGACTCATTGTAATCTCTAATGGTAGTATGTAGAAGGCACTTACATGTAAAAACATTGCCGGCAAGCAAAAATACCCCACCACTAAATATATATTTCTTGTTCGGTCATAAGCTGAGCGGCGTGCTCAGTACGCGAACAGCCGTGGAAAGAATTTGTTGTGTTTGAGTCGTGCTGTTTTAACGTCACCGCGGAGATATAATTGTACTACTTGCGCTTTTTATTATGGATTCAGCCTGAAAGAGACAACTTTTGGCGTGGTTAGATGAAATTAAAGCAAAAGAGAATGAAACTAAACCTGGTTTACAAGATGAAGAAGACAGTGATATTAACCAGTGTGAAAATTTAGGCCATAATACAGACTCCGAATTGTCAGCAGATTCTGATGAAAATGATGTGGCTTCTGTTTGTCGTAAAGGTAATCCAGTTTATCTTGGAAAAGATGGTATAACAAAATGGGCTGTTCATTCACAGCGAAAAACCAGTCGCACAAGAAGGCACAACATAGTTACTCGTCTATAAGGTGTAAAACAAATAGCGAAATATATGTTAACACCAATTGAATGCTGGAAATTATTTTTCTCTGACGAAATGATAAACGAAATTGTGCAACATACCAATACGTATTTAGTAAAAATGCCTAACCAGTTTTCTCGTGAAAGGGATGCAGTATGTACCAATAGTGACGAAATTAGAGCACTATTTGGCTTCTTGTACTTAGCTGGTACTTTCAAAGCTTCTCGTGTAAATCTGGACGATCTTTGGGCTACAGATGGAACAGCTCCTGAATGTTTTCGAGCAGTTATGTCAAAAAAGCGATTCTGTCTGTAGAGTAGGGAGGGCGAGTTAAGTTTCACAGCAGTTAGGCCACAATTGACCCATTGTGCATCCTCCCAGGGAGCTGTCACCCTTAGCTCATTGTCCATCCTGCCAATTCTAGGAAGGTGGACAAGTCACCAGAAGATTATCACCATCTCTCTTATGTGGGCAGGTGTGGGCCAGGACTCGCCGAACGCGTACTCTCGTATTAACAATAACTCTGGGCATTCACATAGGACAAGTGATACTATATCCTTCTTCTTGCACTACGCTTTGACGATATCTAGTCCAGAGCAGAACGACGAAAGCATGACAAACTTGCACCCATTAGAAAAGTTTTCGACTCGTTTTTCGAGAAAGAGTTTTTAGAAAAGTGCATGGCTTGCTATACAGTTGGAATGTATTGCTGCATTGACGAGATGCTTGAAGGTTTTCGGGGAAAATGTAGCTTTCGTCAATATATACCCAGTAAGCCGGCAAAATATGGGATAAAAATGTTCGCACTTGTTAATTCGCGAACTTTTTATATAGCAATTTTGGAAATATATGCTGGAAAGCAGCCAGAAGGCCTCTTTGAGATAGATGATAATCCTAATGTGGTTAAACGTATATTGCCCATACTGGATGCAACATTACTTGCGACAACTGGTTTACGTCCATTTCACTGGCTACTGACTTGCTACATAATTACGGGATAACTCTAGTAGGAACCCTGAAAAAGAATAAACCACAAATTCCTCCCCTTTTTGTAGCTACAAAAGGAAGACCACTAAACAGCAGCATTTTTGGTTATGGTAAAGACTGTCTTTTACTATCATACGTTCTAAAAACAAAAATGTTCTGATGTTATCTACGTTTTATGATGATGACATAATTGATGAAGAAACAAGTGAAAACTGAAGCCGCAGATTATAACCTTCTACAAATACGACAAAGGGAGCAGTGGATGTTGTGGACCAGATGAAATGTAATTACTCCGTTTCTCGAATAAGTTGCCGATGGCCACTTACATTCTTTTTTTCATTGATGAATATTGCAGGAATAAATAGTTAGGTAATTTATTATAGCAATACTAATATTAAATTAGAACAGATCTCATCAGACCCCACCTGATAAGTCGTGCATCAATAATAACATTGCCATTGCCAATATTATTACGACTTCAAATCAGGCGCCAAGCAAGTTTTCCTGATGAAGAAACTTTAGTAGCAAGTCCAGAAACTAAAGATAGAGTTAAAGGTTTTTACTGTCCTCGAAGTAAAAAAAGAAAAACCACTTTAAGGTGTGTAGATTGTTCAGAACCGATTTGTGATGAACAGATAATTACAATATGTCAAATATGTCGCAATAAATGCTATGAGAGTGAATAAAGTGTTTACATTTCTTTTATGTTATACAATTTTTTCTATATGTATTATTTTATTAATAAAAATTACATACATTTATGTTATTTATCACTAATAAAATTTTTAAAGAACCAGCAACCGACTGAGTTTCGTTAATTATTGAATATGTTAATAAAATATAATTAAATGAGAAGAAAATGTCGACTGAGCGCAGCACTCATAGGGAACAATCGCTTCATTTTCTGATACGCGAACAATGACGGGTTAAAATCCGACTAAAACCGGTGCTGTTTTACAGCTTTTGCTGTGATACCAGCTTATAGAAATTGGATAATACTTGTAACTAATTTCAGTGATTTACTTAAATATCTAAATCTAAATAGATAAAAAAGTATATTTTATCTGCTCACGATTCCAATATTCAGTATACTAGTACAAATTACTTTCACTTAGTTTTTTACTTAATTACTTTTAAATTTACTTCAATAATTACTATTTAACTCTGACTGAACTTTGCATTTCCTCTATATAGTGACTCTGGATTAGTTAATCTAGAAAAATCTACCAGTTGAACAATCAACTCTTCCTTGAAATATGTGACGGAAATGTTACTGTTGATTACTTTTGGGTAAATTATATTAGCGTTGAAAATAGATGACCATAGAAGGAGCTCAATTGCTATATTATGATCCCATTAAACTGATTTTCGTAGTTTTGTAGAGTAAGACTTTATTTGGTCGAATATATCTATAAATCCTTTGTTATTTTTGTAATCAATAACACAAACTGGCTTTTTAACTATTTCTTCCCTTTGATAGACGTCTACTACTTCAGCAGTATCCTTTGTACTAAGCACTTCGCGTTTGTCCTTTTACTTAGTTACTACTATTTCTGTGTTACTCTTCATTCCTATAATCTTCTCTTTCTTTAATTTTACACCTGTCACTTCTTTCGGATTAGGTTTTTTATTTTGTCACAAAGTTTTCAACAAATTTTTACTTATGTTTACCAACCTATGTGCTAATGTAACGCTAGTATAAAAAGTGTCTGTGAATATGGTATGTTTAGCATCTAATAGGTTATTAGCTTAACAAAACACAACACACAACGAAACTGACATATTTTCAGTTTTATTAACACAATAAATTTGTAGATCATAAGTATAAGCTCCATCTAAACAGTTTGTATATCTTCATCTTAAACTTATAACTCTTATTTTGATATACTGTTTAAATAATAGTCGGTCTCTAAACAAAACTACGGATTCTTTAATGCAGAGTTCTTCCCACGGTACTACTATTCTTTGAAAATTTGATACCAGCTTCTCCAGTAGGGGGGATAGTTTATATAGTCGAAGTTCTCTGTTACGATTTTCATTGACACTAAAGTATAAACTGGCAAGTAATAATTAAAAACGATTACTCGTCAGAAAACATTTTACTTTGTTTTCCTATAAGGGATTTTTTGACTAATACGAACACAATTTTGGCCTTCGTTGCAATCCCTTCCAGATAAGAATGACCAAAAATTTCTTTAGCATTTTTATATACCCAGCTATGAATGAAGAACCTAGCTGGTAGGTACAAATCTTCTATGAAATCGATTAGTTTTTTTGTAGAATCCTCTCAATAATATCGTCATTCACAAATAGTTAAAAAAAGTCGAGGGATTTTTTATCATACAAAAACTCTTCTTCGAGTTTTAAACACTAAATGTAATATTTTTCAAATACATACCATCCACATTCTTCGATGTCAAGGGTGTGTTATGATTAATTGCAATGACCTCGTCTTATGAAAAGCTTTCATCATCTGGCAGTCGATATTGGGAAATAACATTTTTAATGATATTGTCTACTGCCCTTTAGTTTTGTGATGTTGAAGGTAAATTTTGTAAATTACTTTCCATTTTTTGTCTTTTGCTTTCCGGAACACCTCCATTTGACAAAGAAGTACTTATTTCGTCATCACTACCTAATTAAAAATTTTTATCCCAAACACTGTATGATTTATATTGTAGAACTGTAAAAATATAAAAACTAATTACGCCATTACCGGTCCCCGACGGTCGGTAACGCATAATGCTCACGCCAAGCTACAGGTTCCGGGGGACCGGTAATGCACAGTTCCGTGGTTAACATATTTTGGGAACGCAGTCAATCTGATAACCCGTTAAAAAAACCTAGGTACACAGTACCTAATTACACAGTAGGTAGAGAAGAGTATACGACGGAGAGCAGTTGACACAAGCAGTGCGTGATCTCTCAGGCATTGAGGTAGAGGTTGTACCAGAGCCCCAGTCAGATGATTTGCTTCGTAGAATACACATAAAACGTTTGGCCGTAGATCAGCATCTAATGCGACGCTCCATGGTGGAAAATATCTCTCCAGCTATTCGCAACCGACGCCACGAAGTGGATGGAACTTCATGAGAACTTCAGTTTCAGTGCCCTGATTGTATATTGCACCCCCAAAAAGTTTAAAAGTGCAACTCATAGGATCAAGTTTGACAAATTACTGTTACATTTTTATGTTTGGCACCCTTTTTAAAATAAAAGTTAACTTGCATGAACCCTTGTTTTATTTTTCACAATTCATTAACATCCATCATTTATTAATTATTTTGAAAGGTTATATTAGTTATTGGTTCCAAATTACATTTTATTGTTTAAATGATATTCATAAAGAAATAAAGCTATATAATACACCAGTAGGTCTTGTTTTGATTTTCTACTTAATAAATTATTGAATTTTGGATCTGTCAGAATTAGTACCACTACTGGTGTTCCGATATGGGGTGGCAGCAGTGCAGGATTAATATACTTCATTTAATAAAAGAAAGGAATATAGATGAAAGAAGAGCGCCAGGTCGAAGACGGACGTAATGGCTTTAAAATCTGAGAGAACTGTTCATCAGATTGTCTGCATTTCTTTTCCGAGCTGCCGTTAACAAAATTAGTATAGCCAATTTGATAGCTAACGCACGATTATCGAGCAGGCATAAGTAGAAGAAATAAATAAATAAAATTATTTTAAAGCTTATATAGTTAAAATTTTTAATTTAAAACATACAGACCTTTGTTTTTTTATTGATTTTTTACAGATTTTAATAAAATTGAAGTCTACAAGTCTACTTGTTGTATAATAAACTCCCTCGTGGCATTATTGGACTCTTCCAATTGATTACTGTGACTGCGAACCATACGAATTTCTTTTTCCCATAGAGAAAAAGTACCAGCAAAAAGTACCTACAGCAGTATAGATGCTTTGCTTCAAAATGTTAATGTTATCGTATTATAGTATCTTAGTTAATATAATTTTACAAATACCTTCAGTTATTAAATTCTTAAAAAACGTTAGGGTAATTTTAAATAAAATATTGGATTTCACTGTTGTGAAAAGCATAATATCATATTAAAGTTTTCTACGGCCAGTTACTGCTTTAGAGATATTTAAATTCGTGAAAAAGCATTGCGTGATGTGAGATTTAAAAATTCATCATCATTATAACCCACATATCTGCATTTCTCTCATTATTTTTACTATTATCCTGTCACCTTTTTCACCGTTTCAGTTTTTTGCGGTTGAAAAATGTTGTTCCCATTACATAATTTAATTCAACAGGAACTGCGTGACATATTTAAATTTTCTTTACTGACCTATTTGAAACATGCATGAAATGTGTTATAGAGTAATTTCTTATACAGGGTGTTTAGAAACTCTCCTGACAAACGAAAACCGGAGATTTCTTAGATAATTTTAAGACAATTTAACTCAATTAATCTAGTCCGAAAATGGGAGTCCTAAGGGAGCCAGAGCTCTTTAAAGATGGCGCCTTGTAAGTAGTTTTGTTTTAAGTCCTCCAGAACGCTTCTTTTTAGAAAACTGGTACGATTATTTATTCTCCAGAGTTGAATCGATTCCCTTAATTGCAAATTTATAGTACTGTTCATAGGCGTCCGTTTTGGGTAGGTCAATGGGTATTTTAACGCATAACTCTTTGTCTCTAGTCTTTCTAGAGAAATCAATTTAAAAATTTCTCATTTTTTCATTATGAAAATTAAATTATTATTTTAAACTGTCAACAGAACTATAACCTACGTTTTTCATTGTCAAATTCTTGTCACTTCGTGAAGTTTCTCTTCACAATTTTTACTTTGTGGCATTCAAACACTATCTATCTATCTATCTATCTATACAGTCCTTGCTGTCCAATTTTGGACATAGGCCTCCTCTTCCTTCTTCCACGTCTCTCTTTTGTAGGCAGTTTGTATCCCCTTCGGGCCTGCGTGTTTCTTCAAGTCATCTGACCATCTCATTTGTGGCCTTCCTCTTTTTCGTTTGTAACTATACGGTTTCCAGTGTATAATCATCTTATTCCATCTATCGTCATTCTGTCAAGTATTTCTTTTCTTGTCTGATAGCCTGATGTTCAGCATTTGTTTTTCCATAGCTCTTTGGGACTTTGGTATTTTTTCCATGTTTTCCTTTGTAAACGTCCAAGTTTAAGAACCGTAGGTGAGAACAGGAAGTATACATTGGTTGAAGACTCTTTTTAAATATTGGGGGTATTTTCTATTTTTTAGTATATAGGAAAGTTTTCCGAAGGATACCCAAGCCAACCGTATCCTTCTCTTTATTTCTCCGGTTTGATTTTCTTTATTTAATTTAACTAGTTGTTATAAATATACAGATTGTTTTACTTGTTCTATAGTTGTTAGTGCAATTATAATTATTAATTCTTCTGGTTGGTTGGTCATAATTTTCGTTGTATTATAATTCATTTGTAGACCTATTTTTGTTGATTTCCTATTTAATTCATCCATCATATTTTGATCTGTTAATAATACAATGTCGTCTGCATATCTCAAGTGATTTAAGTATTGGCCATTTATGTTATTACCCCGTTTTCCCCATCGTAATTTCCTCATAAAGTCTTCCAAAGCTTAATTGAATAGTTTGGGTGATATAGTGTCACCCTGTCTGTCTCCTCGCCGCATCTTAATGGGCCCAGTCTGTTCAACTATTTTGATGGATGTTGTTGCTTGATCATATATATATTGGAAATTAAGTCCGTATATCTATAGTCTATTCTCCCATTTTGTAAAGACTTCTTTACTGCCCAATGTTTTACCTTATCGAATGCTTTTTCAAAGTCTACAAATGCCATATACATTGCGATTTGATATTCGTTTGCCTTTTCAATTATTATTTATATCGTGAGCAGATGGTTGCTTTTACTGAATCCTTTTCTAAAACCGGCTTGCTCTCTTGACTGGTAATTATCTACTTAGTTGTTAATCTGTTTATTAGTAGTTTAGTTAATAGTTTGTCTATTACATTCAATAGCGTTATGGGTTATAGTTTTTCAGATCTTTTCTATCGCCTTTCTTAAATAGTAGTAGTGTTATTGCCTCGTTCCATGTGGTGGGTATTTGTTTTGTGTTCAATATTTTATTCGTTAGTACATAAAGGATTCCACTGTAGTTTTCCCCCATTTTTTAGCATTTTCACAGTTTTTCACATCTTTCCCAGGAGATTTGTTATTCTTCATTTCTTTAAGTGCCTTTTTTTATTTTATTTTTGCTGATTTCTGGTTGTAGGTCAGAGTTAACGTTCTTTATTTTCAGTTGTATTTGATTATCTTTAAAATTTCTTTTATATTGTTGGTCTCCACTACTTCTTTGTTCTTTATGCTATTAATTTGTATGTTTCCTAGGTTCTGCTTTAAGCACGTCATGATTCTATTTTTTTCAATTGTTTTCTCTATCTTTTCGTACTGTACTCTCCGTTTACACCCCTTGATATATTTTTTTAATAGTTTTGTTTATTTCTTTGTATTCCATTTTATTTCTGTTCCCTTGTTCTAGTAATGTTCTTCTTGTGTTCATAAGAATCTTTGTTTCCTGGGATATGAAACTTTCTTTTTTTGTTGTTGTCTGTGCTATTTCTTTACCCACTTTTATTAGAGTTTCATTAAATATCATGTTTATTTTATCGATATGTTTATGTTCTATATCTTCCTTTGTCGTCAATAGTTCCTTTATTCTCATTTCGTACGTCTGTTTTTCTTGTTTTAGTTTTTCGATGTCTAATTTCTAATTATTTTCCATTTTCTTTCTTGTTTCAAATCTACTACATATCAATGATCAGCTTGGCTCGGACTAGTCTATGGTCGCTTCCAGTTGAAAAGCGATTTAGGGCTGTTACGTCTTTAACCATGGATTTTTGAGTTGAAAGAAGTTACTTAATCAATTTCGTTTTTAGTTTCACCACTGGGACTAATCCATGTCCATTTTCGTTGGGGTTTTTTCTTAAAGAATGTATTCATTGCATATAGTTGCTTCTCCTCCAAGTAATTCATCAATGTGTGTCCTCTATCATTTCTTTTGCCGTATTCATGGTACCCTACTTTGTCTTCTTCTTTATATAGTTGTTCTCCTATTTTGGCATTGAAGTCCCCTATTATTAGCGTTAATTTTGATTTCTGTTTATCCATAGCTGTTGTTATGTCTTCGTAGATATGTTCAATATCTTCATCGCTGTAGGTACTTGTTGGAGCGTACACCTGTATGATTTTTAAGGGCGTTCTTTTTAATTTAAGCGTCGTGTACGCTACTTTATCTGATATGCTGTTGGTAGATTGTATGTGTTTAAATACTTTTTTATTTATTATAAATCCTACTCCATTGTTGGTGTTTTCTTTATTACCTTTACAGTATTGCAAATTATTGATTTTAGCTATATTTTTTTGTTCTCCTTTTCTTCTTACTTGGGATATGCCGATAATATCCCACTGTATTTTAGTCAGTTTTTCCTCTAGTTCGTAGATTTGGGTGTCTTTGTTTATGGATCTGATGTTATACGTTCCTACATTTATTTTTGTCGAATATTTGCCTCCCTCAGAATCCTTGAGGCGGACCAGTTTCCCGGTGTGGGATTCCGAGTTAGTAACTCTACACACCATGTTTCCTGAAGAGGGTTGTTTGGCATTAAAAAATCTCGCTTGCCAGACAAGTTGGTGAATTCTGTATCAGTCGCTCACTCTGGGTCAGATGCTGTTCGTAGTCGTCCACTCTGGATCAGACGCTACTGTTTTGCTAGTTTTTGGTCCAGTTTCAAACACAATTATTTCAATTCAACAAAAATAGTTTTTACTAATGAGGAATACGCTGATATACATTTAGTTTATTGCGAAATGAGGTGTAACGCTCAAGCAGTGAAGTACATGTGCTGAAAAATTACCCAATTAAGAGAAACAAGTTCAGTATTCCCAAAAAATAATAAAACAGAGCGACATAATGATGTACAAAATGTTACTTTAATGGAAGTTGTGGAAAATTTAGAAATATGCGTTTAAAGACTATCTATCATGTATCCCCGAAAATTTACATCCCTACATTTTACAAAGGTAAAAGCTGCTACAAGGAGATTTTCCTGCTTAAAAAATTTTTAAATCGATTTTTAAAAAAAACCGTGTATCCTACAAACCTAAAGTAAAAGTATCTTTTAAAACTAGAATATCTGAAAATTTAATAATCTAGTATCACAAATGCTTAAAAGATACAGGCAAAAAAGTTATGCGTTAAAACACCCGTTGATCGACCAAAAACGGACGCCTTTAAACGGTACTAGAAATTCGCATTTAATGGAATCGATTCAACTCTGGAGGATAAATAATCCTAGCAGTTTTTATTACAACACAATTACAAAAACTACTTACAAGGCACCATCTTCAAAGAGCTCTAGCTCCCTTAGAAAGCATTTTCGGACTAGATGAATTCAGTTAAATCATCTTAAAATTATCTGAGGAATCTCCGGTTTTCGTTTGTCAGGAGAGTTTCTGGACACACTGTATACATTTTAAATTATACTTTGAAAGTAAAGACATAGAATCATTGGTAAGAAAATATAAAAATCAATTTATAATTAAGCTTCTGCTTCAGCTTTTCCTGAATATTTGTCTGACTATCGTGTTTTAAGCGTCTTACATGATTATGTTTTTTAACTTGATTTTTAACTGATTTTGTTTTTTTCACACCAATTGAAACATTTCAGTTTCTACGTTTTGTCCAATATACAGAATGCGCCAAACTTCTGGCGTTCTTTTATTACGGCGAAATTATGGAGTCTATAAAAAATGTTTATCACGAAACTGGTGTATATTATATATCACATATAGAATTATATCACATATATCACATGGTAGAATTGATTGTCCCTCTCTTGTGAGTCAGAGTATTCTTAGAGTATCATATTACCATGATTTCCATTATCTATGTACTTTTAATGGTCCATTTTATAGAAAAACCCATGGGCCAATGGCCCACTGAATAGATACTTATCTTTGTTAAACAACCTGAATGTAGAATGTACATGTATTTAATATGTCTCTCAATGAATATATATATATTTGTAGAAAGTTACTGGTACGTTATAGGCATATATATTATATGTATATACTTATGTTGTAAGGTTCTAACCGTTTTAACTATGTATCTTTGTATGTTGTGTACCTATGGGTATCTAATTGAGCATATTGACGAACTGATGTTGTTGCACGAAAGGCAACGATACATCTTCAAATATATGAAATAGCAGCATACATTGAATTACATTGTTTCATTCTCCAAATTGACAGATATCCTTAATTAGACACCTATAGGTACACAACATATGAAGTTTTATTTTCCCGTCTTTATAGTGCTGGATCTTAGAATCATAGAGTTAACTGCTGGATTTATAGGTTTTAAGATTTAATTACATATAATATATGTAATTAAAAGTGTACTTAAAACACTATTTTATATATTGTAAATTGTAACAATTAATGGGTTTGTCCCGTATATTAAATAAATTAAATTAAATGTTGGGTGACATCTATTACATATACAGGGTGGTTTTTAAGTAATTGTACAAACAGAAACCGTAGATTCCGCACTTTAAAATAGTACGATTTAAGCCAACTTGCTTTAATAAAATGTTGATATTAAGAAAGATACAGATAAAGATAAAGTGGAAATTTAAAATTTTATTTTTCGCTATAACTTTTACGTTTGTAAATATTTTTGGACAAAAATTTACAGTTAACTGCTTTTGAGTAGGACAAATTATAATTTTATACTTACTTTAATGTAACTAATAGAGGGCGCCACATATGCTATATGTGTGGCATAAATTTACGCTTAACTTTTTTGTTCTTTAGGTTAGCTCTATTTGTGTTAAAAAACATTAAATATATATTATTTTTACAAAGAAAAGGCATACTTGTTGGTAACCTGAAAATTTAACCGTTTTCGAAATAAATGCATTTATAAGTCAGCTGCACAATAATTCTTAATTTGATATTTGTGCGGTAAAGCACTGAATACCTCTAGATAAACATAATTCATAGTTTATTCTTATTAAAACAACTCAAAGATGATAATTTAACATCACAAAATGCTTTGTTATATGTGCTAAATGTCTTATTGGAGAAAAGATATTTCATCTTCTTCTTTAGGTCTATATTCAGACGTTGGCCGTCATCATGTTTACAATTTCCCTTTGCTATCGCTTCTTAAATTTCTATAATGGCGTTGTATTACTTTTTCTCTAATGTAAAATGCTAAATACCCAAAATATGTGATTTATGCAAGATGGTACACACCACATTCTAGAGAGGAGGCAGTTAGAACATACTTAAATACAACTTTTCTGAACGTTGGATTGGTCGTGGTAGTCATATTCCTTGGCAATGTGGTGAGATATTGATATAATTATTTAATTCATAAAAAATCCGAAAAGAATACTTATTGCTCATTACGTAAATTTTTTACTCATTTTTATTAGGACAAATAAAAACTAGAGCACAGGTACTGAATAACACATATGTGTCCTGTTTCATATTACTTTTGCTACAAATCTAACCTGAAAAACTCAGCATTTTTACAAAAACTTGATCGTTGTCCTAATAACCGATATTGTTATAAATATAGTAAACACACAGGCAATTTAGTTCAGCATAATATTAGTTCGTTAGTAAATCATAATAGTCCATTTTTTCGAGATAATTATAGGTACGCGTAAGCTGTAACGTAATCACATAAATAAGTAATGTCATCGATATATTCATTCATTATACATTATAGCCACCACTTATCCCCGAATTTAATCCGCTTAATTTTGGAGTATGGGGCGCATTAAAACAACGTGTCTATAAGAATCTCATAAACATTCGCAACCAACTATGGAAAGAAATAAATACTGCAGCAGTTTCTTTAGAACCAATGATGCTATTTAATATGAGACGATCTTTTATGGATTGACAAATGAATTAAAGAAAATGGTGGACATATCGTACACTTACTTTGAAAAAATGTTATTTAGTTTAACTATTTCTTAATTTGGTTTGTAAGCAAAATGATTTGATTACGACTTTAATTTAACATAAAACGTAAAATGTTTGATTAAAATCCTATTATTATGTTATTTTGTCAAATCCTATTATTAATTATCCTGCTGATAATTTTATTTTATTTAATATTTCGTTAACTATTAACTTTAGTTAAAGGTATTTTATACCAAAATTCAGAAGTATTATTGTTTTTGTCTTTTTTTTTCTTCGTTGCGTGGAGTAATTGCCTTAGATCAGAATTATGCAGTTGATTTTTAAAATGCGATTATCTCGAAAAATGTTGAGTTTTGAAGTTATTAACTGGTATACCTTTTTTTTGTTAAAATAATGTATATTTTATATTTTTTAAACAAAATACAAGTAACTTAAAGAGCAAAAAAGTTAAGTGCAAATTTATACCACATATGTGGCATAAGTGACGCCCTTTATCAATTACATCAAAGTGTGCATCAAATTATAACTTCTTATATTTAAAAGTACCCAGTTGTAAATTTTTATACATAAACCTTTACAAACATGAAAGTTAAAGCAAAAAATAAAATTTTAATTTTGCACTTTAACACCCTGTATCTTTCTTAATGTCAACATTTTATTAGAGCAATTTGGCTTTAATCATAATATTTTAAAGTGTAGAATCTACTGTTCCTTTTTGTACAATTACTTAAGGACCATCCTGTATATTAAAAAAAAAAAAATTTCAAAAACATTTGGAAATACAAGGGCGTTTTCAAATGGGTTTAGCTATTTGTATGGTATTTCTCAAAACATCCTTTTTCTATACACATTGTTTTTCCACTCGTTTTGCATATCCACCTTGCGTTCATATGACACGCAAAACACTTTTTAACTGTTTTCCAGTTTTCCTGGAAAATAAAAGCCTCTGGTGACTTCAATTCTGGAACCAGCTTTTCTATTTCTTGGTGTTCTCAGTGATACCATCTCATAAATAACTGTAGTCTATATGACGACGGAATTCTCACTATTTACATCACATTTTCAGTATAAATTTGATGAGGTTTCCAGGCATTGGCACTGATCATGTCAGGAAAGTACGTAAATAAAACCCACCATGACTTTTTACCGTTTAAACTTATTCGATATAACGATATGCACTGATCATGCGCATCTACTACACCCATTCCAGAATTGTAGGAAGCAAACAATTTTAGACTCCATTACTGGACTTTTTGTACACGATTTTCTCTTACAATTCCTGTCGCCTTTATGATTTTTTTTTGTTTCGCATATATCATTAGTTTTTTGTCGTGAAATAATTATCGAAAAAATACACAGGAAAGGTTTTAATATTTCATTGATATCCAAATTCTACTTTTCAATGTCTTCAATCTATTTATGTAATTAATTTATAAGTTACGTAATAAACATCTTTGAAAACAGTATTTGTTTGCTTTTATAAAAAAAGGGCGGCAAATATTTAATTGTATAACTAGAAGACGAACTAACTACACTTGTATTATATACTATTATAAAATAAACAATAAATGGATCGTTGTGTTGTCGTTTTTAAATGTTTCCATATTTATAAATTTAATAAACAATATTTTTTACTATTATTTAATCCACCTTGCAATAAAAGTAAGTACGGTTCTGGCATCTGTCACAATTCTCAATAATTACATGAAATAATTCTCGACACATCCAAGAGAGTATATGACTTCACAATTAATGACGCACTGAAAGAAGGCTCTGAGAAGGACTATATATCACTTAACGTCTCTATAGGGTTAGTCGGAACAACGGAATTAACCTAAGTTATGTTTTTTTTTTAAGAAACACTCTGTATATTAAAGCATTTTTAAATCCACTTTTTAATATATATAGAGTGTGTATAAGATATTCTAGGTCTAAATTTAATAGTTTTCGAATTATTTACACTTTTTCTGATAAAAATGCTAATATTTAAATGGTTGTAGATTAGGTCTTCAAGGTAATAAAAATGTAAATGATATGGCAAAATTGTTCTAATATCGTGTTACTTTTAAATAATTTAATATTTTCGACATATATCCATACAATATACAGTATGATCACTATTTCAAATACAAAATTTTCTCATTTTTTTATAAAATACCCTGTATTGCAGCTTGTAGAAAATATCACAACCTTTCTTTTGGTATTGGGTTCTACATGATTCGTTGTGTGGATGTTTAAAAAAGAATACTATAAGAAAGCTATAGAGCTTTTATATTTTTGCAAAAGAAACACTTTTAAAAAATATTGTAAAAGATTTTATACAAAAGCACCTATAAGAGGATGCTAAAATAGAATCTGCAATGAACCTAGCAAAGAATACATGGCTGCTACAAATTAAGGTTTATGGCGAAAGAACTAGGTTACGACAGAAAAAAACCTCAGATTTTTTACTCGAGAAAAGATCTTCATCAACGATAAAACGATCGAAAAGGACATTGGCGACACATAGGCAAAACATTGTAAATAAAAACAAGGAATTAAAAGCTGTAGGTGAAAACGTAAAGATAAGATGTAATAAACTAACTGAGGATAGCATAAAATGGGAATGGCGGAAATGGTACTTTCAGAACAGAAAATTTTATAAATATTGACCCAAAAAACAGTATATAAAAGTATAAAAAGAAAAATAGGACCCATTGTGCCGATAGACCTTAGCGATAAACAATAATATGAGTTTAAACATAAATAGCGAAACCAAAAATAAGAATACGTACCTTAATATTGCGACATGGAATGTACAAACCAGGAGGTAGCATTAATTAATCTGATAGAAGAACTTAAGAAATATAAAATACACATCATAGCAATACAAGAAACGCATTGACTGAAAGCAACATCAGAAAGATTAGTCCATACACACTGATGACGACCAAATAGAAATACTTATTTACGGTTGCCGTCCATCGATGTTCCTATTTTGTTTTATTTTCCTGTTTTGTTTCTACTACTTTCTTTGGGTATTTGTTTATAAAAAATTATACATTTATTTTAAATTAATAATTAATGAAACAAAAATTTTTCTGAGCTAGCTCAAATTGGTAAATAATCTCAGGGTTTTACGTCATTAAATCACAGACATATAAAACCAATACTCAGAGGAAGCTCATGGATAAATATAATTTAAAAATAAAATATAACAGTATATTAAAAAAAAATTTTGTACCAAAGAAATTAACACAAATTTTAATGACAGCATAAATTGCAAAAAACAAACAATCTATGAAAAGAGTAAGTAATTAAATATAAAAAGACATATAAAAAAATACCAAGTTATTTTAAAATAGATTGTTTTTAAATGCACTTCAAACCAATAAATAATTCCATAAATATTATCGATTAGATTACAAATATGTTAACAAAGACTGATCGATTGAAAAGATATGTTAACTTAGTATTTAAAAAAAAACTATTTTAACGTATTACAAAATGACGTATTTTATGTATACAATAGATATATTTTCTTCTTCTTCTTTTCTGCCTTTATTTATCTACAATAACTTCCCCGGCTTGGGTGTGAAAATAAATTGAAATTGAAAAAACAATTTTTTCAGACCCAAAATACTCAATAATTTTGCTTATATCCTATCTACTATTTCTATACTTATCTAACTAAATTATTTACATGTCTCTGCAAATTTTTTTATTCGATATAACGGTATATATCATTGATGTTAAATCTACCCCTAATATTGCCATTCTTTATGTGCCCTACTCTCTAGCTGTTTACACCATCTGCTGTTTGCACAAAATATGGACCTTCAAATACTTGCAGCAATTTCGCACAAACACCGTTATTCAAATTGGACACTCTCAATGCTCTCACCATTACTTTGTCGCCTTATTGAAATGTTACAGGTCATCTTCGCCGTTGTCTTTGCTTTCTTTGAATGTATTGTTTTCCACTTCTCCGTAATCTTGTAGTTACTTTGTTTACTACTTCTTTATATTCTTTTTCTGTTGGTTCTTCCCATGGTCTAGGTGGCATTCTTGCTTTCATCATGTACATCGAAGATTCTTTGGTGATTGTGTTTGGAATATAGTAAATGTATTCTTCTACTTCTTCCACCTTTTTATCCCATTCTGTATGTCCATTAGATACAATTCGTAAAAACGTTGTTACTTTCTGTATATATCTTTCGGATGGATTGCTGTGAGGATGTTTGATGCTTGTAAATACAGTGTCTATTCCTTTTTCTTATAGTTCACCTGTAAATTTATCGTTTCTAAAATACGTAGCATTATCTAGCAATATTTTCCTCGGTGTCGCAACTTCTTCTATAAAATTGTATACTTTCCATAATATTTAATTTCCTTTTGTTGTTCGACAAGGGTATAATTTTACAAATTTTGAATAAATATCCACTATTACCAAAATGTGCTTATTTCGACGGGAAGTTCTTATCAGTTCGCTCAACATATCGATGGCTACTTGATCTAATTTTTGGCCAGATGGTATATTTTTAGGTATGTTTTCATTTTTAAAATTTCTCGATTTATTTTTTTGACAGACCTCACATCTTTTTACGATGTCTTTGCCAACTTATGGTCGCCTTTGCAAATATAATTTTCTCGGAACACAAGAAATATTTTCCTGCTTCCGACATGTCTGTTGTTTCGGTGTATATCAATTAATATTTTGTTAGCCAGTTCGTCCATAATCATGTTCTCTTTCCTCTGTTCTTTTTATATAAACTCCATTTTCTTGTGTCGCTTTGTTTTTTTATGTTCTGTCAGATTCTTTTGGTCTCTCATGATCTGCTCTAAAGAATGGGTTCCGTCGTCGTCTGTAGGAATGTTCATTTCAACCTAAAATTCCATTTTTTCCTTCTTTTTGGAATACTCATCCCTGGTGAGAGCATCGGCGATGTTATTATCTTTTCTTTTGACATATTTGAAATCAACATCATACTCTTGTAGTAATAAAATGCCTTGGTGTATTCTGTTGTTTACTACTCTATTGTGCATGATGTTAGCGAGAGCGGCATGCTCTGTTTCAATAAAGAACTTTGATCCTAATAGATAAAATCGTAGTCTATTTACGCAGAAAAGAATACTGGTAAATTCTAGCTCGGTTGCGCTATATCGTACTTCATATGTTTTTGTTACTCTGGACACAAAACATATTGGACCTTCCATGTCTACTTGTATTTGGGATAAAACCCCTGCAAACTTATTCATCGAAGCGTCTGTTCGTTAAATAAACGGTGCTGTGTATATCGAATGGTATATCTTACTTCCACTTGTAATTTCAATTTTGAGATTTTAAAATTCCTCTTCCTGCTCTTTGCCCCATTTTCATCTCTCATCCTTCTTAAACAGACCTATCAATGGCAGTTCCTTTTGGCTGATATCTGGGATGAGCTTCTTAAAATAGTTTATTATTCCCAAAAATCCTCTCAGTGTCTTTAAATTTGTTGGACGTGCGTATTCCTTTACGATCTTGACTCTCTCTTCGTCTAGACCTATGCCTTGCCTGTCTAGTTAGAACCCTAAGTTAATCACCTTCTTTTGAAAGAACTTGCATTTTTTTATGTTTAATTTTAAACCTGCTTTATCCAATTCTTTTAGAACTATTTTTATGTGATTTATATGGCTGGCAATATCATGGAAATAAATCAACAAATCATCGATATAATGTTAAACAAAATCACCGCGTTAATTTAATATTGTATGCAATGCCCTTACCAAAGCCACGCATGCACTTTGTAAACCAAATGGCACTACTCTAAACCTATATACCACTCCGTCGACAGAAAAAGCCGTGTAATCTCTACATTCATTGGCTAACTGCAAGTTATCAGCATTTGGATAATATTCTCTGTATTTTTGGAGCAATTAATATTACTGTTCATTTTTCTAAATTTTATTACTATAATTTTACTTTTGATATTCAACAAAGCCGGTAACGACCGATACACATCAATGTACTCTATAATAAACTTTCTTTCTTCCCATTTTCCCTTTGCAGACATAGTGTTAAAACTCAGTGTTAAAACGAAAATGACCAATATTACGCAATATTTACAATATTTCTCAGTAAAAACCAAAGTCATGTTGATTGACACAATATATTGCGCAATCACTTAATGTGATCTACAGACGATCAATATACTAAACAATATAAATTATTGTCCAATATATTGACAATAATATTGACCGTCTAAGGGCCGCTTAAATATGTTATCAACAAGAACGAAGCAATCCATGTAATATGGATAAAAACTATAAAGAATATAGTGAGCGTTGTGACACATTTTTATACGTGATGTACTAATCTTATTTAGTGATGGTTTCTTTTTGAATAAGAATTCTGTGAAAGTTTCGTTTGTTTTTCCAAGTTGAGTCGACGATGCATCCGTTCTGTTTGCTTTTAACTGTATACTTCTTGAAGAATACCAAACTTGATTAGCATTTTTTGGGAATTTTCCGATGTGTATTTGCATAATTTGGAGAGAGTTCGTGAAGTTGTTCTATATTCTAGTAAGAAAACTGGTGAATAATTTCTTCTCTACTGGCTTTATTAATAATCATATAAATGTGTTTTATATATTATCGTTGCTGGCTGCGTCATTCAAATTTATCCATGTCGATATCAAACAAAGCAAATTTGGATAATACTAAATCCGTAAAATAGTTTCGAAACACAATTCAGATAACTGCCTTAATCTGGAGCCTTCTAAAAATTGACGACATGTCTCCTCAACTAAGCAGAAATCGTTAGCGAATTGGTTTCTTGTACTCATACAGAGTAGATCCAAATAAAAATAAAATTAAAAAGACAGTCAAGATTTCATTTCACGTACAAATCGTCTATGTATCTGTTGATACGTATTTTGCTTTAATCAAGCTCATCAGAACAGTTATTCATAGGCGTTCTCAACGTGAAAATTAATATTTTCTGTCTTTGGGAAGCAACGATAAAATGGCTTCAAAACGGACGCAATAGCGACATCTGATATTAAATCCGTAAAATAGTTTCGAAACACAATTCAGATAACTGCCTTAATCTGGAGCCTTCTAAAAATTGCAAGACATAGCCAGACGTTGATAAAGATGTTAAAAGAGACATGGGGAATCTAAAATTTGCATTCCACGACATGTCTTCTCAACTAAGCACAAATCGTTAGCGAATTTGTTTCTTGTACTCATACAGAGTAGATCCGAATAAAATGAAAAAAAATATTAATATAAAAAAATATAAAATGAAAAAGATTTCATTTTATTCGGATCTACTCTGTATGAGAACAAGAAACAAATTCGTTAAGGATTTCTGCTTAGTTGATAGACATGTCGTGGAATGCAAATTTAAGATTCCCCATGTCTATATTAACATCTTTATCAACGTCTGTTATACCTTGCATTTTTAGAAGGTTCAGATTAAAACAGAACTCTGAATTTGTTTCAAAACTAACTTACCGATTTTTCAATCAGATGTCGCTATTGCGTCCATAACGAAGCCATTTTATTGTTGCTTCTTAAAAGACAGAGGAGATTATTTTTCACGTTAAGAACGGCTATGAATAACTGTTCTGATGAGACTTATTAAGTCGAAATACGTATCAACAGATACATAGATGCTTTGTACGTGAAATCAAATCTTTGCTGTCTTTTTCATTTTATTCGGATCAACTCTGTATGAATACCAGAAACAAATTCGTTAAGGATTTCTGCTTAGTTGATAGACATGTCGTGGAATGCTAATTTTAGATTCCCCATGTCTCTATTAACATCTTTATCAACGTCTGCTATACCTTGGATTTTTAGAAGGTTCAGATTAAAGCAGAAATCTGAATTTGTTTCGAAACTATCTTACCAAATGTATTTTGGTTCATGACACTTTATAACCAATGTTTCTGAAGGCCTTACCAAATTGCCTTCTAAAAGGTGATTTACCGATGAGAACAAAGTGTTACTAATTGTAGGATTGCCCAAAACCTCTTCATGTCGTAGCTTGAAATCTATAAAACCAGCTAAATTTTCTAGTCTCTTTCATTTCAAAATCTGTTTAATGGTTTTTATTCTCTGAAGTTACTTTTTCTTTTTATATAGATATGACTCTGTCTGTTTTTCAATGTGCCTTTAGTAAGTTGAGGTTCCATGGTTTTCGTGGTCTCCCTACTGATCATCTTCCTATTGGGGAACCGCCTCATGCCGTCTTTTCTACTCCATTTGATATGATCGTTCCATTCTACTCTTCTATTTCCTACCCAGTTCCTGATATTCTCCACCTTGCATCTACGACGTATATCTGTACTTCTAGTTCTGTCCTATAGTGTCTTGCCATCAATTTTTCTAAGTGTTTTCATCACTGCTGTTTCTAACATTTACTTTTTGTCCTCTCTATGTCAGGTCTTGTTTCTGCCGTATATGTAATTATTAGTCTGATGACTGTTTTGTATATTCTGCCTTTCGTTTCTTTCCCGATATTTTTATTTCTCTATATTGTTTATTTCAGGCAGCCTGTGGCTCTGTTTGCTCTATTTACTTGATCTTTTACTTCAGTTTCGAGTTTTCCGTAGACAGATAAGGTGATGTCTAGATATTTAAACTCCTTCACTTGTTTTATTATCTGACCTTCCAGCTCCAATTTACGTCTTAGTAACATTTCTATTGAAACCATGCATTTTGTTTTTTTTTGTGAAAATTAACATGTTAAATTTTTTGGCGGTTATATTAAATTGGTGCAGCATAGGTTGTAAATCAACTTCACTTTGAGATAGTAGTATTGCATCGTCTTAATTGCAGATTATTCTATATTGTTTTTCTCACATTTGGTATCCTTTTTTAGTTCTTATTTTTTTA
>NW_027312083.1:0-15000 GCF_040954645.1 Diabrotica undecimpunctata
CGCGCTATCTCAGAGTGAATCCCTCTCAATGACGAGACTACACTGTACACCTTATGTTTCGCTGATGACCAAATACTAATTGCTCAGGATCATGACGACTTGAGTTACATGACTCGAAAGCTAATAGAAGAATATAACAAATGGGGTCCCGAAGTCAACATTAAGAAAACTGAAACCATGTGTATTGGAGGGACAAAGCAGTCCATTATATTAGACGACGGGGTAGAAATTAGACACTGTGATGAATACAAGTACCTGGGTATGAAGATAACTCAAGATGGAACACTCGATGCTGGTATAAAAGACAGAAACATACAGGGTAGAAAAGCCATATCCATGATGAACGGGATTTTGTGGGACCAAACAATATCTAAAGCAAACAAACAACTCATATACAACACCATACTTAAAAGTGTAATCACATATGGCAGTGAAGTTTGGCCAATGAAACAAAGAACAGAGAAACTGTTACTAGCAACAGAAATGGACTTCTGGAGAAGACCAGCAGGCAAATTAAGATGAGATCGGATACCAAATGACAGAATACGAGAAATGATGGGAATCAAGCATACAATAGTTGATGACATAAAAACAAAACAGTTAATATGGTACGGCCATGTACAGAGAATGCCAGATGACAGGATTCCGAAACAGATTTTGACGTAGACACCACAAGAAAGAAGAAAAAGAGGAAGGCCGAGAATAAGCTGGAGAGAGGGAATTGAAAAAGAAGTAGAGGAAAGGGAAATCCCTCCAGGCCTATGTTTAAATAGAAAAGAATGGCGGTTAGGAGTCGGAAGGCGTCGGAGAACGCTGTGTACCGATAGCAGTAGAATTCGGAATCTATATAAAAAAAGCATTAGACGATATTTAAGGTGGAATCAAGATTAACGGAATCAGCATAGACAACATCAGGTACGCTCATAATACAGTCCTAATAGTAATACTACGCACAAGAACCATAGAATATAATAAATGCGGTAGTTCGTCATAGCGAAATGTTCGGTTTACATCTAAATGTTTTCAAAACTAAAATTCTAGTATTTTAAAAAACACCAACAAACGTACATTTGTATGCCAAGGGACAAATAATGAAACAGGTAACTTCCATAAAATAGTTGCGAGCAAATATCAACAGCCAGTGTAACCAAAAAAATCCTACCCTAAAAGAAAGGAAGAATCGAACAAGCGAGGAAAACACTCATAATCATGATAACATTTTTTACAAGATCAGACCTTAGTTTAGAGCTCAGAATTCGAATCATCAGATGTTACGTTTTCTCTGTTTTGCTGTATGGCTGTGAAAGTTGGACAATAGAGTTTGAAATAGAAAAAAGATAGATGCCTTTGAAATGTATATACACAGATCCATGGATACAAAAAGTTACCAATGGTGAGGTACTTCGGCTCATGAGTAACCAAAAGAATTACTTAGCATAATCAAAGAGAGAAAAATAAAATACTTGGGTCATGTGTTGAGAGGTGAAACATATGAACTACTCCAAAACATATTGAAAGGTAAAGTGCAGGGCAAAAAAACAGTTGAAAGACGCCAGAACTCGTGGCTGAAAGACCTAAGGAGATGGTTTGACTTCTCATTTACAGAAATCTTTTGTGCAGCAGTTTCCAAAGCTACAATTGCCATTTGAATCGCCAACCTTCGAAGGGAGACAACGCAATAAGAAGAACGTAGTGTTATGTTTTTATTATTCTAATTTATTGTTTTCATTTATTACTGAAGGTTCTATTTATAACACTCACAAATTTATTAAAGTCTTATTTCACTAATTTATATTACACTTAATAATTTATTATAATATGTGCGTTACATTTTAAACGCGGCGCGAGCTTCAAAAATTTAACTGTCCTCCTTAAATAAAATATCCCATTTATATACATAAAATGCCATTATCTAGAAGGATCGATGACCTTCTCCATTAGAACGGGATCCCATCGAATAGACGAGAACATCCCTCAAGGACTGGTCTTTCGCGAATTTACTAGAAGTCGGTCGACGGCCGAAACTGGTTTTTTTAACTGAGCGCCGAAATAACTAGAACAGAAAAGATATTAGCAATAAATATGTTTACAGTTTTGAGTCATATGACACGTCATTATTTATCGTAACAGTAGTATATACCTACATTTAACAATTACACGGTGTTTTCACAGTATATTAGTTATTCTTATTATTGCTGCTTTAGTTTCTCTTTATAATTTCTCATTTTCTGATGTTAGAGTGTTTTTTTTTACATTATATTATTAAAACTGACACGATGAAGAACAGTAGTCACGGATACAGTTGAAAGAATAGCCGTGGCTAAATAGGCTTAGGCCAAATATGTTGCAGATTGACGGATGATAGATGGACCAGAAAGATTCTGAAATGGCGACCAAGTCAATAGGCCTATCGAAACAGGAGACGACCACCGACTAGATGGACATATGATATAAAGCGAATCACCACAAATTGGATGCAAGAAGCTTGTAGCATGTTGAAATTACTTAAAATATCGTTATGCAAGTGTAAACATTTTCTAATAACTCCTGAGCTGTATATATAAATTTTGTTGTCTTTATTTACATTTAAATCCTCCAATTCTCTGTTTACATTGTGAGGTAAAAAAAAAGATTTCCAAATTCCGGTTATAACTAGGACGTTAAAATTATCAATATAATACGTGTTATTTCTAGAAATTTAAAAGTAGTTTGTTTCAAGGTCGCTTTGCGAGATAGTTGAGGCCTGTTTAAAAACAGGCCTCAGTAGTTTTACAGTTTTTGACATTGGTTTGTTGTGTTTTTTAAAAAAGGTTAACCTCTTTATGAATATGTAGTTTCATTTTAAAGATATTTCTTTACTTGCAATAAATTATTTCTGCCACATGTTTATAGTCCAGTAACTTATAGTCCAGTAACTATTTTTGTAATTTTTGTAGCAACTCTCACTTGTAAAACAAAGTTTGTAAACGGATGACATGTAAGTTTTCCTTGTTATTTTTGGTATAAAGCTTTGTAACTATTGATATAGTATTTTTTGTGCCATCTATATTTTTGTAACTGTTTGTAGAGAAACAACAATAAATGTTTAATTTATTTCTCTAACCAATTTGATTATTATTTATTTTAGAAAAGTCTCCTAACCTCTTTTTGTGCTTCTTATTTTAGGAAGGAAGAGCCTTTTTTTTCTTTATTCAGCAAGACTAGGATCCCTCGAAGCGGTGTCCATTTTAAATTGCTAGAGGTCGTTCTTGTTATTTTTGTATCCCCTTTGTGTAGGAGATTCATGTAAGTATTCATTTGTTTCATTTTGTAGTGCCCCAATCCGACCCCATGATATTCACTTATCCACGACCCAGCTCTCCAAATAAGCCTTAAGTGCCGTTCGCACAGTATCGTTTATTTTGCTTGCCCTATCTCCACCCTAGTAACTTCTGCTCCAATTTTCAAACCCCTATAATTATACCCTATGTGGTAGGCAAAATATTTCATTACAAGCTCAAGATAGAAATAGGTGGAAAATTTTACGGGAGGCCTACGTTTAGTAGTGGACAAATATAGGCTAGTTGATGATGAAAATTAAAAACGTCTATCCCTCAAGGAACTGTCAATTCTATAAGTCTTTTATAAGCACAGTAGTAATAAATTCAGTTTAACCAAAATTAGAGAACATTTTGTATGAATTAATAATACCAAAGCAACACATTCTTTTTATACTGTCGCCTTAGATGTTATCCAAACTCCCTACCGATTCATCGAACTTTGACCTCAACGACCGTTACGCTCCTTCTAAATGTCCTTGGATTTTCTTGGCAGCCGCAGGAAGTAAAACAACTATAAAGGACTTCAGCAATATCGCGAAAGTTCGGTATTCTGTAATTTCTTTTATATTGGTAACGAAAATATTACAGTTGACTGTGCATTTCCGCTTTCGGATTCTGTTCACGGAAATATTACAAAAATAAACTGCAAAAGGAGCCGGAGTGCGCGTATTGAATACGGCAGTGGTAGCGATTCCGATGAATCGTGACACGAAAATGCAACCTGTGCAGATATATCAAATTCGAGTCATTTTATTATTTGTATTGGAATAAAACTTTGTTAACCTTAAAGTTTTTTATGTATTTTATCTATGTACAATGTAATAAAAAGTAATATATATATATATATATATATATATATATATATATATTTATATATATATATATATATATATATATATATATATAATATTTAAATAAACAATGTATAAAAAGAAACTAGGCATCAAAACGTTTGTAAAATATACAAGACTGCGCTGAAAGATATCGTTCCCAAAAAAATCATAAGGCGGATCCAACGAGAAGAACACAAAAAGAAAGACCCATGCTTAGATATATGGAACTGATAGAACAAAACCTAAAAAATGATGAAAATTTTGCTGGTGTGAGCACATATTTATGAATGTTGGGGAAATAAGTCATCTGACGGAATCACCGCTGTTGATAAAAGAGGACGAGCTCCATGTTGTAATAAACTATCAAAGGATGTAATTAATAAGGTAAAACGACATACTAATATGTTTCCAAAATATACCAGCCAGTACACTAGATATTACAATTTCCGTAGACGGCATCTTCCCTAATTTTTGACCATAAGAAACATGTATAAGTGTTATCTGGAGCACTGTCAAGAAAATAACAAAGCTCTTGTCAATGCATGGTGCTACAGGGGAGGGTTTAATACCGAATTTAATCTAAGTTTTTTATCATCCATTGTCCGATACTTGAAATAAGTGCGATAAGTTCAAAACATCAAGAAAATCCTGCCCAAGTGAGTCAGATAAAAAGAAACTAATGTGGGGGAGAGAGCTTCATCGCCGAAAAGCCGAATCGGGATTAAAAGCCAAAAAAGAGGCAAAAATAGTGGCGGAAACTTCAAGGATTGAAGAAGTGGTATCAGTTAGTTTCGGTCTGTAAAAAACTTTACCTACACCAGCACTTATAACCAACAAAGTATTTTATATGCGAGTATTAGACATATAATTTTGGGATCCATATTTGGGCAAGAAATGTGCTTCGATGTATATGTGGGATGAATAAGTTGCATCCAGAGGTTCTATGGAAGTTTCTTCATGTCTTTGGAAATTTATTGCTGGTCTTAATTAAAATACACGACATCTTATTGCATTTAGTGGTTCTTGTTCAAGACAAAATAAGAACAAAAACGTTGTGAAATTTTTTATGTGAGTGAAAAGAAACTCAGCTAGAAATAATAGACCACACATTCCTTGAACCGGGACATACCTTCATGAAATGCGATAGAGATTTCGGAGTCATTGAAAAGTACCATTTTTATACCCAGTGAGTAGATGCATGCTATAAGGAACAGTTCTAAGAAGTTAAAATGTGAAGAAATGAAGATGAGCACTTCATTTCACTCGAAAACTTCAAGAGTACGTGCAGGAAAATATTAAAAAGGATGATGAGAATAAGCAGTTAAAATGTAGAGAAATAAAATGGATTCTTTTTGAGAAGAAAGACCTATTTATTATGAAATTTAAGTACACTAATAATGAAGAGACTGAATTTATAACTGTTAACTGTATGAAGAAGATGCATGGAAGAACATAGTAGAATATTAGTCGTAGCCAAACTGTACAGTTTACCCATGACTCTGAAATCAAGGTTTTACAATGAGCTGAATTATACTGCGAAGAAGGGAAAACAAGGTCAGAAAAAGAAACCAATGTAAAGTGAAGAAAAGAAAGAGAAGGACAATGAAGATGATGTAGAGCTAGACGACAATGACAAAATACTTGTAGCTCTAGTGTAGCTTCTTAAATAAATTTTCAAAAAATTTAGTGTATTTTTTTATAAAAGATATTATTTATTTATTTACTGGTAGTAATATTTTACTTGTAGAGTAAAGTGCCATAATATCAGATAGTTGCCTATTATCGGATAGTTCTGTTTTAAAGAAACCTGTAATCTGATTAACAAGAAACCCATGTCCAGTTCAGCATGGAGCTAAACCCAGGTCGCCGAATAATATTTTAGCATCTCTAGTAAAACATAGAGGGCACTAGAGTAAGTTATCCGAATTTTTGCATTATGAGTTTTACACGTGCTAGTCGTAAACGCAATTTTTACATATTCAGGTAAATTTTTAAATTTGACTATGTTGACTAGTTTATTTTGACTAGTTTAAGTTAGTCTATAATATGTCTACTTTAATTAAGTGTATGTGAACAATGGATTACTAAGGTTTTTTTAATCCATAAACATAACCTTCACAACAGGTGAAAATTTGTCTAATATCAGATGGTCGCACACTCTTAATATCAGATATCCGATATTAGGACAAAATACTTCTTAATTGTTTTTATATAGAATATCTAGTACCATTTCTACGTAGTTAAGGTCGTATTAACAATTACATTTTAATGTTTTCATCGACAAAAAGAAAAAATTATGCTATAATTTTTGCACTATATCTGCCTATTTCATTTCATTTCTTACGCTTTTTTTTAAATTTCAGAAATAAAATGTCATCGAAATCCAAACAAAAACAAAAGAAATGGGATAGTAAATTCATGCATGGAGCTGATACTGCAGTTAAAAACAAAGAAATGGGGTACTTGCAAGCTTCAAAAAACTTTTAAAGTACCCAAGAATACGTTGGAAGACTACGTAAAAAATAAAATAAAGTCACCTCCAGAACTAATTCAAACCAATATGGGACGTCCACCAGTGTCTTCCACAGAAATTGAAGCAGATTTGGTCGATTACTACCTAGAAATGGATAGAAGATTTTACGGACTGCGATCTTCTGATATTCGAAGATTAGCCTTTTAATTAGCTATGCGGAACAATTTAAAACATCCGTAAAAAGGAGGTTACAAATGGTTGCGTTCATTTTTAAAGAGGCATCCTGAACTAACGTTTAGGAGATCACAGGGTTTATCAACTGCCAGAATTAAAGAATTCACAGAAGAAAACGTAAATAATTTTTTTGAAATTTTGGAACCTGCGATGGAGAAGGTGAAATTTAATCCCTGTCGAATCTATAATGTAGATGAGACAGGTATAACGTCTGTACAATCAAAGCATACCACAATAGTCACCTTAAAAGGTAAAAAGCAGGTAGGGGCCGTTACTTCTGCAGAAAGAGAATCACTTGTGACTGTGGTTATCTGTATGAATGCGGTTGGTGGTTTTGTGTCCCCTATAATCATATTTCCCAGAAAAAATATTAAGGCAGAATTGCTTAACGGCGCTCCATAAGGGACAATAGCTGCCTGCCATGTGTCTGGCTGGATTCAGAGTAACATTTTCACCAATTGGTTAAAACATTTTATTAGCCATGTTAAACCAAGTGAAGCTGATCCAGTTGTATTAATATTGGATGGTCACTACTTCCACACGCGGAACATTGAATCGATAAATTTGGCGTGCCAAAACCTTGTGGTTATTCTTAGTCTACCGTTGCATTCTATTCACAAAATGCAGCCGCTGGACCTTGCTTCCATGGGGCCTCTTAAAACCTACTACTCACAGGAAATTGAAAATTGACTATGGAACAATCCTGGAAGAGTAGTCACCTGCTCTCAAGTTTGCGAATTGCTTGGAAGAGCTTGTGTAAGATGTGCTACAGCTGACATCGCTATAAATGGTTTTCGAAACAGCGGTATCTGCCCATTTAATAAACACATTTTTCGAGAACATGACTTTGTTATTCACCATCAAGCGGAAGGTGACCAAGTTGCAGTTCCAAATCTACCAGAGGCTAAACAAGTAAACCAAGTATCTACTCCGAAGCATGTAACTCCTCCAAGAAGTATTGATGCGACCAAATGTGTGGAAGATTTATCATGTATGAACATTTCTAATAATAGAGATTCAACAGTGTGGTCACAAGATATTAGCTCTTTACCCATCACTTCATTTTACAAGTCTAGTATTAAAGAAAGAAAGTCCAGAAAGTATCTGCTGACTTGATTACAAGTACACCATACAAAGATGCCTTAGAAAGTATTTTGTCAGAACACAAGAGAAATAACAGTATTTAAAAGAGAATTCCAAAATTAAAAATAGAAAAATGTGAGCCTTTAAGAAAACAAATAAAAATAAAGGAAAATCTATTGCTAAGAAGACATGACAATCAAGGTTAAAAAGAACATTGCAAAGAAAGAGGAAGCTTTTAATTCATCTGAAAAAGATGAAGAATTCATTTTAAATGATGATTCTGACATGGAGTGTGACATTGGGGAAGAGCAAGCAGAATGTATGTTTTGTACTGGACTCTTCTCTGAAGATACCTCGGCCAAGAATGGATTCAGTGCTCAAAGTGTTTTAAGTGGGCTCACACCGACTGCACTAATAAAGACAAAAAAGACACATATATTTGTGATTTCTGCCTCGATGATTAATTTTATCCCGTTATCCGAATATCCGGTATTAGGAACATTTTTTTGTCAGTCTACATTTACCGTTTTTTATAAAAATTTAAATTTTATATTTTACTTCGCAGAAATGATTTATTTTCGTTCAATAAATTATTCTCTATAGTCTATTACGTGGTTTGCTTTAAAATATTCGTAAATTATTTGACGTATTAAAACTAATTTTAGGGTTCAAAAAAAAAGTATCCGATATTAGGGCACTTTACTCTACCATTTTTACAAGCGCTTTTTATATCTTTATGCTTTTAAATCCGAACTCTAGTTATAATGGTTTGATTGAGTATTGATACCATTACCCATAAACATCTATATTTTAAAGGCTTTAGAATAAATCAGATCAAAAGGTAAATTGTTTGGTATTGCTACAAGTAAATTTTTGCCTAAAATACATCTTTTTTGCTGTGGCTTACATTTGTTGGTCGGTTGGGGTTCCTGGAAACCGCGCTTGAGATCACTATTTTAAACAAAAATAACCTAATCGACCTTCCTTGATAAAAGCCAGTTAAGCATTGAATAGCTTCTCCTCTCTCGTAAACAGCTCAATAAAAATGAACAGAAACCACCAAAAATTAATATTTTTTCGAATGTGAATCTGTGATATCGTGAAGTCGTAGGTTTCCGAATGTAAATTTCTCAAAATATGCTCGAGCTGAGCGAATGGCGTATACCAACAAGCCTTATATAGTATTTTTCATATAAAAATGCGTGCACGTCATTCAAGATTTACGACGTCAGAACCTCACAGCGTTGCCAAAACATCAAAATAGTTAATAAGTGAGGAATTAAGTGAGAATTTTTAAAATGTCAACTATTTGTCGCAACACACTAAAATACATAAGAAAAACATTTTAATACACAATTATATATTCTAAATTTGAAACTTACCACTTTTAGAGCACTAATAATAAAAACGCCCCGCCATTATTTCTTGTTCAAAATATTCTATGTTATAGGATAGCTTATTAGTTTTCTACAGACTATTTGGTTGTTTTGGCATAGCACAATCACAATACACAACTATAATTAGTTTTTAAAGCTATTAATCTAAATTTAATATGTATTTATAAATACAATTTATTAATATATAATACATTATGATCAAATTGTGTAAGAAATCATAACATAAACAAAATTCTTACTCTAAAAAAGCGGCAACACTTTAAACGATTTTACCACACGCTGAACTGTCAAAAAATTTGAAGTATTTCCATATCAGTTGCGTACAATTGTCTAATATATTTAATTAAAATTATTATTTTGTGGAATATTAGACTTAAAGAGTTATTTCATAAAATTTATATTATTATAATAACAAATGTTTTTGGTTTATTTAATCAATATAATTCCAAATTTCCAATATACTAGATAGCATTTTTCATATAAAAATGCTTTCACGTCACAATTTATATAAAGTGACGTCACTTATATTTAAAATTTCCAGAACGTCAACCTTAGAGTTTAAATTTTCCTAACACAGCTAATAATACGAAACGCATACGGAACTGCTCGATCTTTCATAGGCGGTACGCGCTATCTCAGAGTGAAAAATAAAATCATCACTATATTGGAAATTTTAGAATTATATTTATTAAATAACCAAAAACATTCGTTATTATTAATAATATAAATTTTATGAAACAACTCTTTAAGTCTAATATTCCACAAAATAATAATTTTAATTAATATATTAGACAATTGTACGAACTGATACAGGAATAGTTCAAATTTTATTGACAGTTCAGCGTGTGGCAAAAGTGTATAAAGTGTTGCCGCTTTTTTAGAGTAAGAATTTTGTTTATGTTTTGTTTGATTTCTTGCACAATTTGATCATGATAATATATATATATATATATATATATATTATATATATATATATATATATATATATTAATAAATTGTATTTATAAATACATATTAAATTTAGATTAATAGCTTTAAAAACTAGTTATTGTTGTGTATTGTGATTGTGCTATGCCAAAATAAATAAATAGTATGTAGAAAGCTGATAAGCTTTTATATAAGATAGATTATTTTGACCAAGAAATAATGACGGGACGTTTTTGCCATTTAAAGCCCTAAAAGAGGTAAGTTTAAAATTTAGAATATATAATTTTGTATTAAAACGTTTTCTAATGGATTTTAGTGTTTTGCAGTGGTCTTAAAACTAAGTATATTTACTGTTAATATAATGTTTGACAAATAGTTGACATTTTAAAAATTCCTCACTTACTAACTATTCTGATGTTTTAGCAACGCTGTGGGGTTCTGACGTCGTAAATCTTGAATGACGTGCAAGCATTTTTATATGAAAAATGCTATAGGTAAGAACTTACGATCAACTCTAATTATGATTTTTTTATATGGCTTTAAAATTGTCTTTGTTGTCAAGGTCTTGAAAAGAAATGTTAAAAAAGGAATGACATTTTGGTAACCTTAATACCACAAGTATTATTTATTTAAAAAACGGAATAAATATTTGTTTTTTTTTGTGATATTTCCATTACTCTTTTATTTGCCCCAAAAATACAAAGCAACTCTTAAAAGCTTTAAGCAAATAATATCAGAAAACATAATTAATACCAAGTGACACAATCGAGGTATACGTTTTGCCAATAAACTTCCTCAGTCCGTGTTGATTGACGTTGTTTATAAGAATAGACAGGTAATTTATTTTCCTTATCAATAGCGTGCGTAAAACGTTTTTAATCACCCTAATGTTCATTCCGTCTCCTTTCAAACTCAGATCTACGTATTAATCAAGACAAATTTATTAAAATAGCTAAGCCGATCGAAATTATAATGTAGCACGCATTTCCTTATCTTTTGGGGGCGAGTGACGGAATTTATTTATTGTTTGAAGAAGTTGCAGAAAGAAAAATGGAAAAAGGAGAACAGTTGCAGGAATATCAGAATATTGGTAGTATTTCAGCATAAATCTCATATGTAAGCAAATATAATAGACATTTTTAATATATGTGGAACGAAGAACTTTTTTTGGCGAACACCTGATCCAGAATTATAAATTTATAACTTAAGTAATTCAACCAACAATGAATTCGTTCTTTTCTATACTTTATAGCAGATTTTTTGTGTCGTTCTTGCCAAGTGAAATACAACTGTTTGCTAAAGAAAATTCACCTAAAACTTTCAGATTTCATCTAAAAAACAAGCAAGCAACAAGAAAACTGCAGATTGTATAGGTGGGGACACTCTGGAAACATTGCCCTTACACTAAAATATTTGCATACAGAAAACATTATCATCATATAAAACAGAAAGTTACTTCAGCAACAACATAATATAGAAACTATAAGGTAATTTTTGCGGTATGCAGCTGCAGATACTAAAAACTAGTGATATGGCCCTTAACTCCCCTGCGGAACATGCTTGCTCGGTATGGTACAGAGATATGGAGACCTATAAAACAGAAGAAGGATCAAGATTAGGCGACCTTGAAATTTTTGTGTACACTCTTTTACCTGTTTGCTTGGCTTGTCACTAGGGCGCCGCTGGTGTAAAAAAGAGTGCTGGTATTACATTGGAGTGAATGTGAAAATTTCGAAAATAATTAATTATTCGTAGTTAATATAAGATTATGGTTTTGGTGGTTAATATTATTTAAATATGAGTGTCAAGAAAGCTTACACAAGTAGAATTTGCTTTGTATAACGGGAAGTATAACGGGTTATAGTTCCGATAAAAAATTGAGAAGGGAATTGAATTAAGTTAATACAAGCTTTTTTAAAAAGATCAAATATCTTAAAGAAATGTTTATTTATAAGTTCACTTTATTTTTAGTAGGCATATTAATATTACTGCTTATTTTTCACTAAAAATACTTTTAAAGCTTCATTGACTAAGTGAGTAAAATTGCATAATTTTTCAATTAACGTCAATTTCTTGCTTATTTGTGAGTTATTTTTTGTTCTTATTTTAGTCTTGGTATGAAACAATGTTAAGACAAGATTATATTTATAGAATGTGTGCTATTTCAGCCCTATTAAAGAAAATGTTTTGGATATAACATAGAAATACTACGACTTTTTTTTCTATAGTGAAATAATTACTATTTTAATGGGAATAATCCACAATTAAAGCTTAAAATAAGTTTATTGATGTTTCAATTTCCACTTTGGAAATCGTTGTCAAAATACAAAACATTAATAAATTAAACAAATTTGGATTTTTGTAACTTGGTGAAAAATTCTTTTAATCATTAAATTTTATCTGACACAGTTATATTGACAATTCAGACATATATTACACATTTTAAAGAAGGCGACTTTAAATTGATATTGCCAATATTGCCTAAGTTGCGTTCCTGGGTCGACTTTATTGTAAGATAGTTCATTCGGTTACATGAAAAGTTTGAGAATATCCATCAGAAAAAATCATACCATGTAAGTCTTTAAAAAGATAACCATATGCCATGATGACAGTAAAATTCTCCGTTAGTGATTCCATAGTAAATTATGAGGGAAAAACCAGGAAAAAAACCTCATAATACTATCCTGACATGATAAGTATTTGGTCGTGCATTTAGTTTACTTTCAATAAACACCAAATTCTGATTTTATATGTTTGTTATTTAGAAAACATAAATGATGAATGATGAATCCTCGATATGTTACTGACCTACTTATAGTGGTACTTTCCTTTTATTAACTTCCTCTTTTAATATGGGTAACCAGACCCTACTGCATTCTGCCTAGGAATTTGCCACACTCTCATGCCACATTTTTTTTTTTTTACCATCTGTTTCTTTTAGACTATACTTGAATCGTTCCATTGTTCATTTTCCCATGCGTGTTTACATATTTTAGATCTATCAAATTCTTTATTTTTAATATAAGATTATTATCTAACATTTAATGGCCTTGATGTTTCACCTAACTAAAACTGATCGCATTCACAAGGTATTTTATAAATATAATTTTTTGTTTTTTTTTGTTCATTGTTAGCTTAAGTTTTAGATAAAATAGAAGATCTCAATGTTTTGATATGTTGAATATTGATGCAATATTGAATTTATTTCTATTTTTTATAGGGGGGTTAAAAATTGGGGACAGAAATTGTTGGGTTGAAAATGGGGTAGGGAAAACACACCGAAACGTTTGCGAACGGCTGTTCTTGGTTTGTTTGGAGAGCTGGGTCGTGAGAAAGTGAATGAAACAAGGGGACTGGAATGGGGGTAACTACAAAAAGTGAATCAAAAGGGGTACTTACATGGATCTTCTGGACAAAACAACACAAAAATGTTCCTAAGCTATTTAAAATGGACGCCGCTTACAAGAATCTTCCTGCTGGATGGAAAGACAGGCTTTTCTATCCTAAAAAATACAAAAAGAAGTCAAAATCTTTTTAAATGAAATAATACTCTTGGTTTAGGAAAAAAATACATATTTATTCTTATCTCGTCACAAACAGTTACAAATATGATTAATAATAATAAAATACAAAAACGACTTTTTAACAATTTTTTTAACATATCAATAAAAAGGAATGCTTAAATAGTTTTTTGACTTTATCATTACCAGGACCCAAATGGGCAAGAAGTATTAAGACGGTGGAAGCGACTTTCGGCAAATAGTTAATTTTCTTTTCTAAATGTGAATTTTGCATTTTACTTAATATTTCCGAAACAGTCAAAGATAAGTATAGGATATTGTGTTTAAAAAATGTCTAAAATGATCTGAGAAATCTAAAAATTAATTATTATACAGAGTGTTCTATTTAAAATAAGCAAATTGCTATTGGCCACCGTTATCTGATACACCTTGTATAAAAAGTTTTTATGGAAAAAAATGCGCAACTATAAATTCTAATCGACGTGTTCAACCGTTTTTTCGAATACTCTCTCATTTATTTATTAGCTAATTTATTCCATTTGGCTAACACACAGTATATGTATATCGAATTGTGACATATAGATAATACCTTTTTATATTTTATGTTATTCCCTATGTACTAAACTAGGGATCCCTTTTAAATAAAAAAAAAACAGAGATAATAATGGAACAACTTTTTCTTTGTCGAAATTTCACCTTTTTAATAAAAATATCGGATTTCTTTAATAAAAACGACCTTTTTTTATCGAGCTGCTCATACCACCCAATATATTCCTTTAAAACTAAGGGTTTTGTAAAAAAAAACCTGCCAGTATATTGTAACGATGCGTGGATACAGACATTTTAGCTGCTTTATATTCATTTAATACCAACATTCTAAATTTCATTTTACCTTATAAGCACCAACAAAGACTGCACACCAAAATAAGTACACATTTTTATTACAATAGAAATTTGGTTTAAATATTATGTCCATATGGAACTAAGCTACAATTATTGGTTGCATTGACAATTACATTTTAATTACATATTGTTTGACGTTTTGATTTCCACTCCGGAAATCGTTTTCAAAAAAAGAATATTTTAAAAAATTCTGCAAAAATGTATAATCAACAATTTTTTGTTTAGGTAGGTTTTTGTTAGTAGGTTATGTCTTTTACCATTGTGACTTAAAGACACAAGGTATGTCTCGTCTTGAAACACCTGTGCAGA
>NW_027312083.1:20000-45295 GCF_040954645.1 Diabrotica undecimpunctata
AATATTACTGTCATAGTAATAATTGTTTATTTTAACCTACTCGCTAAATATTGTACAACGGGAATTCACTCTATAACATATTGCGGTTACCATAATCCTTAATAAAATCAAACAATATGTCATTTATTTAGATATGTCAAAAAAATTTAAATTTTCATTCTTATAGTTGTAAGTATTAAAATATTCATTTTGTTTACATATAATCATTAATTATTCTAATAAATTTACAGTTTTCTCCTGAAGAAGTCACAAAATCGTGACGAAATATTGAGACTGAACAAATAGAGTTTTATTTCCTGACCGATTGCTGATACTATAAATCAATATTTAAACAGTACGGTCGAAAAATAATTTGAAATATATATATATTATATATATATATATATATATATATATATATTATATATATATATATATAAATATATCTATATATATATATATATATATATATATATATATATATATATATATATATATATGTCCATATAGGACAGTTTCAAATGAGGCTCCATATGTGATTGGAGAGGTAATACCGATTGTTTTGTTGTGCAGGAGCGAGCGAGGGTGTATGCGAGGAGGATGGATGTAAATATAGATGAGAATGAGATAGAAGGAACGATAGTAGGTGGCAGAGAGAATGGGTGAATGATAGAGAAAAGGCAAGGTGGAAGAAGGAGCTTATTCCGGTCTGAGGCCGTGGTGGGAATGCAAGTTCAGGAAACTAGACTACTTTTTGACGCATTTTCTGACCAAACGTGGTAGTTTTGGCACCTTCACGTATAGAATAGGCAAATCTACCTCGGCAGACTGTACTGTTTGTGGGGTACCGGCCTCCGCCCAAATTTTTAACTGCCAGAGATGGGCAAATGAGAAGGGAAATTGCGAGAGGCAAATGTGTTTTCGGGCTGGATGAAGAAACGTTGTGAATATAATGTTGAGAGGAGAGAAAGAATGGAAAGTAGTACACTGTCTGATTTTTGGAGTAATGAAGAAAAAGGAGCAGGAGGACAGAGGAGGAAATTGAGCCAGGGATCGGAAATTTATGGTTAATATTATTTATTAGTTTATGGCCTAACGTCTGAAACATTTTCTGATACGGTAATAGGTATGCTTATTTAAAAAATTTTAGTTTTTTTATTTTAGTTGTTAATTGAGTGGCAAGACCACCCCTCTGGAATGGCGGTTAAGGTTTTAACCGGAAACACGGTTAATCCGGCATTACTCTGGGGTCTTCTGGTATCCTACTTGGATTTCCCCCACCGTTGCCTGTCAGAATTCAATGGATACCTTCTTAGACTCTTACTAGAATCTGGCAATGGCAATTAAAAAAAAAAGATGATTCTAAAATTTTTCTGTTGCTTCTAGTGAATGTTTGTCCAAATCTACTATCGCAGTGTGTGTTAAGTTGGTTGTGGTACACCAGCTGTATAAATTAGATATAAGTATGCGTCTAGTACTCTGCCTTAAGATACTCCTGCACATATCAGATGGTAGTAATTTATTAGAGAGATAATTTCAGGATTAAGTAAAACTGATTAGGCATAATTTTTCTTATTTTAAAAATAATCTTTTGTGCCATACCTTTTCGAATGCCTGTTACCAGTGATTGTATCAAAAATTGCACTTTTTTCATTTCTTTTATTAAAAGATATGTAGATGATTTAGTTTTGGCACTTCCTAAACACAAATTCATGGAACAGTCAACAAAAATTCAGCTTACTGAGAACTTTTCAATAGTCAAAGGATTAAAACAAGGCACCGATACTATTCAACCTAACTCTTGAATATGTGATAAGAGAGCTGAATATAGGAAAAGATAATCTCCAAAATAAATCAATACAGGTTGCCGCCTATGCCGATGACATTAGCATTATGTCTCGCAGAACAGAATAAACGACAGAAATATATTCACAATTAAAAACAGAGACAGAAGAGACCGGACTAGAAATAAATATTCAAAAGACAAAACCTATCACAGGCAAGAGCTAGGAAAAACAGACGCACAGTTGAATTAGTAGACGGTATTGAAACTGTAGAAAGTTTCACATATTAGGGAGTTATATTAAAAACACCTATGGAACAGAAGAACCAAAACTTATAGAAGAATCTTCTTCTTCTTCATGTGCCTTGTCCGTTCCGAACGTTGGCAATCAACATGGCTATTCTGACTTTGTTTACGGCAGATCTGAATAGTTCAGCAGATGACAATCCGAACCATTGTCGCAATTTTTTTATAGCCACGAGTGTCTTCTCCTCCCTGGACCCCTTCTGCTGTCTATTTTCCCTTGAACGATCAGCTGTAGTACTCTATATTTATTATGTCTCATAACGTGACCCAAGTATTCCAACTTTCTTTTCTTTATACTTATTCCTACCTCTCTCTCTTTACCTATCCGGCGTAGTACCTCTTCGTTGGTCAGTCCAGAATATACGTAATATATGTCGGTAAGCCCACATTTCGAAGGCCTCTACTTTTTTCATCAATGTTGCGGTCATTGTCCACGCCTCCATTCCATATAACAAAACCGGGAATATATAACATTTCAGAAGTCGAATTTTGAGAGGTAGGGTGAGGCTTTTAGAGGTGAAAATTTGCTTCATGCTAGTGAACGATGCTCTTGCCTTTTCTACTCTTATACGTATTTCCTTCGCTTGATCCCAATTTGAGTTAACTGTTGTTCCTAAGTAGATGTACGAATCCACGTGTTCAATTCTTTCATTGTCTAATATCAGTTGCTGTGGTGGTTGTTGGGTTTTGCTTACTAACATCCATTTGATTTTTGTGATATTTAGTCTGACTCCGTATTGTGCACTTGTTTTTTGTATCTTACTCATTAGGCAACTCAGTTCCTCCATGCTACTTGCTAGAATCACAGTGTCATCAGCATACCTTATGTTATTAATTATTTCTCCATTTATGCCTTCTGTGCTTTCCTCCAGCGCTGTCTTAAATACTTCTTCTGAGTATATATTAAAGAGAATAGGAGACAAGATACAGCCCTGTCGTACCCCTTTCTTGATCTCAATTTTATTGGTCAATGTAGATCCTACTTTCACTTTAGCTGTTTGACCCCAATAGAGACTCGCTATTGTTTGAATGTCTCTGTAGTCGACTCCGATCTTATGGAGAACTTCGATTATCTTTTCGTGCTTTACATTATCGAATGCTTTTTTCGTAGTCTATAAAGCATATGTACACGTCTTTGTTCATATCTCTGCAGCGCTGGATGAGTACCTGTAGACCAAAAAAGTGCTTCTCTTGTCCAAAGAGAATTCCGAAACCCAAACTGCGAATCTCCAATGTTATCCTCGCATTTTTTTCTTATTCTGTTGTAAATAACCTTGGTGTATGCCTTCGAAATGTGGTTAATTAGACTTATCATCCGATGTTGATCACAAGACTTTGCTTTTGTTTTTTTCGGTATGGCAACAAAAGTTGACTCTAGCCAGTCTTCAGGAAACTCCCCGCTGTTATAAATATTATTAAAGAGTCTGACGAGTGAGTCTAGAAATTGACTGTTTGTTTCGCACAGCATTTTCAATACTTCCCCGGATATGTTATCGTTGCCTATAGAAGAATAGTAAAAGAAAACAAAGCTTACTTTTCACTTGCCCATGTGCCCCGCTCCAAAAACACACACCTAAGATTAAAAATCAGGGTCTACAAGAGTATTATCAGACTAATAGTATGTTATGGATACGAGACACGGGTGATGACAGAAGACACAAAACGAAAGCTGGAAGTCTTCGAACGAAAAGTTCTAAGGAAAATATTTGGACCTATTAACGAAAACGGAGTATAGAGATCCAGATACAACCACAAACTCTACTAACTGTTTAAACAGACACCGATCTCTGACTTTGTTAAACTTTAGAGATTTCGATGGGCTGGTCATGTAGTGAGAATAGAGAAAAGATAAATAAATCGTGGTTGAAAGAATACTCTTTGGCACATATTGTAACGAAATATATTTGCCTACCATACGGTAAGATCATGGGGGTAGAAAAATTGGGGACAGAAGCTAAGGGGGTTGAGATAGGGCAAGCAAAATAAATCGAAACGTATGCGAACCGCACTCAGGGTTTAGTTGAAGAGCTGGGGTCGTGGATAAATAAATTACAAGGGTGTCGGATTGGGGTAACTACCAAAAAAGGAAATAAAGGGATACTTACACAAATCTCCTGGACAACTGGGCAAATAAGACAACAAGAAAGGGCATCTAGCTATTTTAAAAGAAGGACGCCGCTTCGAAGAATCCTAAACTTGCTGGATTTAGGAAAAATATCCCTAAAATAAAAAACACATAAAAGGTTAGGAGATTTTCTAAAATAAAGACAAACAAAATAATCAGACAAATAAAATTAACATTTATTTTTATCTCAAACAAACAGTTACAAAAATACAGATGGCACAAAAAAAATATACTATATTAATGGTTACAAAATACAAAATGACAAAGAAAAAACTTACATGTGTTGTCTGTTTACAATGGGATTGCTACAAAATCTTTCAAAATTGTTATTAGATTATTTATCACTGTGGCCAATTTAGATTATTGAAGTTAAAGATATCTTTATAATTAAAAATATTCTAAAGTTTAACTTTTTCTACAAAAAACACAATTATGTGACAACAAAACAAATTAAAGTTAGCTGTCATATGTCAACATTCAATCCTGATGACAAGACAAACAACAAATAGATTGACAGCTCAACCACGCCTTGATTTACAATATAAAATACATATCTTATTTAAATTGTTATGAAAGCAATTATTGTTATTTGAAAGTTATTTATTGTTATTTAAAAGAAAAGGTGTATTTTACTATAGAAATCAAACACAAAATGTTACCTTTAATTCACATAAAATAAGCACTAAAACTTCTAGGATTATTGCTAACATTTCTAGGGTTGAACTCTCTGGACACGAACTACATCTATTTGAAGTGGAAACTGGCACATTCAAATACAAAGCTGCTCCAGGAACAAAACAGGAACAAAACGAGGTTGAGGGGGACTCTTACTCAAATCTTGAAAACGGAAACATCTTATTTACTTTTTAGATGTTCACACAAATCTTTTAAACATCGAAACAAGTGGTTACTCTTCTAAATCTGACATATTACATAAGAATAAATTCCACTTATTTCCGGCAAACTATACCGGCTTTTTTTCTCACCACATAACAATGACCCGTTCCCTTCGATGGTCTCTTCAAACCTCTTTCTCATTCAAGCCACTCTTCAAACCTGACGCTCCCTTTGTTTCCATACCGGTCAGCCATCCTCCCCGTTCTTTCCGCATTGCCTACATTTGCCAAATCAACTCGAGAATTAACCTTGAGACTTCCTCAACTTCAGAAACGTAAAAAAATAGAACGCAATATATCCTAACATTTTAACTTTCCTTGCAAACAGATAAACAGGGACGTCTTTAGAAATTTTTAATATATAAATATTTCGTAGTTAAAAAAATTTAAAACGCTACAATATTTCATATCTACAAGTTCCGAGGTATGTAATATCAAGTGAAATAGTTTAAAATTACTTTAAAAACAATTAAATTTTTATTTCAGAGATTTCCAAATCGTATTACATGAGTGTTTGCCAGTTCCAGAACTACTAAGATGCTCTAAAGTGTATTACATAAAGAAAATGAAGAACTAATGACACTAACAAAAAATGTAAATATCTACTTCCTACCTAGTGTTTAAATGTTTTTTTATAATAAGTTGTGTATGTAGTTACTGAATTGTGTATTTAGAGTTCCAGAATGTGCAGTCATTTCAACAAGGGATAAAAAATGATTTATTGTTTACTGAAATTAATTCCGGAAGCGTACAAACCAAGGTCAATGAGTTATTTGGTCACATTGAGGCTGAGAAGACTGTTTCAGATCAGGTAAAGAAATACATATTACTTATTATATTTGTTATCCAAGTAATCATCACAATAATTCAGCCCGATGTTGCGTCCACTGCTGAACATAGGCCTCCATAAAATTACTCCATTGGGTTATCATCATGCAGAGACTAATTAACTTTTGTATTTCAGGTGCTGAAAGAGGATGTTGTAATGGCAAGAGTTAAAAGACAACGAAGTACATTAAAAATCGTTCCGTATTCATCAAGCAGTGACAGTGATTTTTTGTCTGATGACATAGATATGGACCCCTGTTTCAGACCATCGAATTCACCTCTTTTTTCGACACCAGATATCTCCGATTTATCAGACTTCGCTGAAGCTACAGAAATTAATACCAAAAAATGTACATTAACAAGAAGGCGAAAACGAAATGAAAAGAACTGGAAAGTAAACATTACTAAAGAGAAACATTCCAAATATGAGCCATATTATAACAAATTTAAACAATGCAATGCAAAGGGTCCCAAATTTGTTGATTGTACAAATTGCAGATATAAATGCTCATTCAATTTTAATGAAGAGGATAGGAAGACATTGTGTCAATCATATTGGTCTTTCAATGATTTTAAGAGGCAAAAAGATTTTATAATAAAAAATGTTACACCAGTTAAACCAAAACGTTTAAAAAATAATGTTAACAACAAAATGGTTTCAAGATTGTACTTCCTTGAAGGTCCCTCAGGACGGCACAGAGTATGTGCCAAGTTTTTTGAGAGAACTCTATGCATTTCTAATGGTCCCATAAACACGGCCTTACAAGGAACCAATTCAACAGGTTGTTTTTTCAGTGAAGATAAAAGGGGTCGCAAAATCCCTGCAAACGCTACTAATGAAGAGTCTATCCAGTTGGTAAAAAAACATATCGAGTCATTCCCTGCTGTAGAGTCGCATTATACAAGGGCCACCAGTCAAAGACTTTATTTGGACTCTAAATTATCAATTAAAAAAATGTACAATCTCTATCTCGAAAGTCTAGCTGAAAATCAAAAGCCAGTCAGTCATTGGAAATACAGGCAAATTTTTGGTAATGACTATAATTACTCTTTTTTCGTTCCTAAAAAAGATCAATGTGCAGCATGCAGTAAATATAACATGGCAGATGCAACAAAAAAACAAGATTTAGAAATAGAATATTCAATGCACATAATAAGGAAGAATGAATGCCATGAAGCAAAAAATACAGACAAAAAGTTATCTCAAAACGACAAGACATTTAAAACAGCAACATTCGACCTTCAAAGTGTATTTCAACTACCTCACTCCCCAGTATCCCCATTTTACTACTCTCGAAAATTATCTGTATACAATTTAACCATTTATGAGGGAGATGGTGAGCACGCATCTTGCTACTGCTGGAATGAAGTTAATGGAAAGCGTGGTAGCAACGAAATTGGATCTATTCTATTAAAGTATATTACAAACTTACCCTCCACAGTTCTGAAAATATCATTGTTTTCAGACACTTGTGGAGGTCAAAATAGAAACCAGCAAGTGGCTGCTTCACTTCTATATGCAGTGCATACTACGCACTTGGAATGCATAACGCGCTATCTCAGAGTCAGGACATAGTTATATGGAGTGCGACTCTATGCATTCGGCGATAGAGCATTCTAAGAAAAAACCGAACAGCTTTTATCATGAACGATTGACTGGAAATATTTAGGTTAGCACGGCAGAAAAGATTACAGAAGGAGCCGTATGCAGTACGAGAACTTAAATATACAGATTTATATGATCTAAATAATTTGGCACGAACAATAATAAAAAATAGAACGAAAGATGAAGACGGCTGCACAGTATCCTGGCTCAAAATTAAATGCTTCAAATTTGTAAAAGAACATGCCGATATGATTTTTTTTAGATATGACCATTCATCGCTGTATAAAAAATTAATTATTTCTTGTGGCCAGGAAGAAGGAGTAATCGGGATATTTCAGAAATAAGGTTAAAATCTCTCTATAACGATTTACTCCCAATTTCAACTCAGAAGAAACGAGATCTAGTCAAACTTTGCAACGACAATCTCATACCAGATGAAGTCATCATTATTATAAAAATCTACCAACAAGTACCTCTACAAATAACAACCTGCCAGAAACCCAATTTTGATGAGGAATCAGAAGATTCAACATCAATTCATCCTTAAAATAAGTTTTTTTGTTATATTTTGTTTTGTTGTGTTCAATTTTACAGGAATTTATTATAATTTGTAATAGTAAACGAAATAATAACATTTTTCATCACTTCCTGTCTAGTTACTTTATCCCTAAGTACCAATCAGGAATATGATAGTTTGAGGTAAAATTCATTAAGTACATATAGCTTAATAATTTTAAAATTATTGAGTTCTGATCATTTCTTTTAAAACAGGATAGTAAAGTAACACCTAACCTCCATAAATAATATCACTTCTATCTATAATAATCATAAATAAAATTATAAAGTGAAAAACGGACAAAATGTTAAATATCTCTGTTGTACTTATTTGTAGTTAGTGAGTTTTACCTCTATATAGACGATTTATCCATCGTTACATAACATTTAGTAACACAAACTATTAGTTTAAAAATGAAGGAAAATCCCACTAATTTCCCCCAAACGTCCATTCACCGATCGTTGTCCTTCTCCGGCCCCTTTAACCCGACCTATAATTTTCCATTCGTTTCCTTTTGGAAGACTTTTCTTTAGAATGACATTTATGTCTTGCTGGTTTACGGTTCGGTGACATTTTCTACGGATAGACGGATGCCTTTGGTAATTTGTTTGCTACAGATTTAATTAGAGATGATTTCTAAGGTTATCGTTGCGATTCAGTGAATATAAGCGGCGCTTTTGAATAGGTCACGGCTTGGAGAATCATATTTATGTTAAAAAAATGTTAATGTAATTAAGGCGGTCTCCCTGCGGGGGTTTCGAGGTTTCATCGTAATTATACGTAAAATAAAATACCGCATTATTTAATGTTGTATTTTTATGTAAAAGGTGTTTTTAAAACCAAGATGCTACAGACAAACAACTTTTACATAATTATCTTTTGAGAATGTGAAAAATACTTTTATAACTAAGCTTAAAATTTCTTTTTTTTAGCTTCTTATATCCTTTTACCCTCTCTGAGAGGTGACGGATTTGCATTACTGTTCTTACTTATCTATTTTTCCCTGTATTTGTAGTTTTGGCCATCGTCTTTAATTTTTCAACAGTTTTTTCTTTATTTTGGTTTGGGTTCAACGTACTTCTTTAGTCTTTTTGCTATTATTGTCACCCTGGTGCAATATATACGCACCCTGATGCGCATCGCCCTTCCTTCTGGAACTTTTATTAAATTTGATTGGACGAGAGATCCAAAAATCTCATATAAAAGTTAAAACACCTTTAAATATGGGACATTTTGGATCTCGAGTCAGTAGTTCCCTAGCCCTTCACGGGCGCTCCTAGAGCACTATTTTCTAAAGACTCTGTGGCTGAGTTTTTTTACCAAATATTGTTGTTTTATTTCTTCACCCCTACAAGAGTAAACAACAGATCTCGTCTTTTTCAAGACGAGATCCAAACAAAGAGCGTTCGAACTAACATTGCGCAATGTTGCGTAACATTGTGCAATGTTGGATAACAACTAGTAACTATATAAATTCCACATAGTTACAAGTTCCGATACGACATGGCGCCCAACGTGGAGCGCCATGTCGTCTCCGGTGTAATTAATAAACGTATGAAAATGTGTTGGCATCTTGGTGCAAGTTTCCATGTATATTAATTGTTCTAACTATTGCGCAATATGGTGTAATATTGCGTAGTTAGCCGGTACGCTCTTATTGTGGCATTATCTTGAAGAGACAATGCCTTTATGGTTTTATTGGTGGTGGAAATAAAACACAGTCTTTTTAAGAAGAAAAAAAACTCAGCTTCAGAGTCTTAGAAAGTTTGCAGAGCCCTTCGAGCAAAGTGCTCTAGGGAGCTACCCTACACGGGTAAAACCATGTACTAGACACTACTGACACTACTGACTTGAGATCCGAAAATGTCCCACATTTAAAGATAAATTAACTTTTATATGAAACTTTTTAATTTCTCAACCAATTAAATTTAACTATAAGTTCCAGAAGGAAGGGCGATGCACGTCGAGGTGCGTGATTGGTGGCACCTGACGACATTATCGATGTATACAGTTTATAGTGAACTTGAGCTAGGCATATTGTTCTATAGTTTTCGCATTTGGTTTTTTCTACTTTTTCATGTAGTTTTCATTCCTCTGGTATCTTTTGATTTTTCCAAGCTTCTTTGCATATTAGCATTATCATATTTTAGCAATCAGATGATGGAACTTTGTCTGATCTCTATTAATTGTTAGGGGGAAAGCTTATTAAATTCCTTTCCCAGCGGGTACAATACCAAATATTTTAGGACCATGGACTGTTAAAAAGATTCCTTCGATATACGTAAGCAAACTTCACGGCGATGATTGGTGATGTGATGTGTTTGGTTTCATCAGGTTGTAGTTAGAAAAAATAAAGCGTGATCTATCGATAGTACACATTTAATATTTAGAGAATATCAAAACAATTATTAGTAATTAAAGAGTTTGTTTTATCGCATTGTTTCACTGCATTTTTTAAACGAAGAGGTGAGAACTAGGTACCGAGTACCGCAGACAGCCGCACTTTCGGCTAGCAACTTGACAACACAAATCACATCTGAAATTCTTTTGGTATGAACCAATTTTAATCTAAAAGTGTCGACAGGCCGGCGTCAATAGTTATAACCCAAGGCCCTTATAAGGCATTTATGAGACAAATATTTTGTAGGCAAGAAGTACAGTCTGTCATATAAGATTCAAGCCAGTATTTTTGAAAAGATAAATAAACTAATTTTAATACAACATGTTGTTTTTACATCAGCTTAATATTTTTTTGAAAAATAAAAGATACAATATATTATGTTTATCTGAACACTGGCTTACAGAAAACAAAAGAACAACATTAAAGCTTGATGGGTATTTTTTGTCAACTTTTTATTATCGTAAGGTAAGAAAACATGGAGGTGTTGTAATTTTTAGCGATAATAAAATCTCTACACGACCAGTTTGCTTAAATGATATATCATGTGAATATGAGAGTGAATTTTGTGCATTAGAAATTATAGATATTAAAACTATTTTAGGAACAGTGTATAGAACCGGAAATGGGAATTTTAAAGTTTTTCTAGAGCTATTTGAAAAGTTATTGGAATTTTGCTCTGCTAATTTTTTAGAACTAATAATAATTGGAGGTTTCAACATTGATTTAAAAAAAGACTCTAATGAACTAAACAGTTTCCGTGATCTAATTTCTACTTTTGGCTTAACCATGAATTATAATGAATTTACTAAAATAACAACTAAATCAGCAACTTGTTTAGATAATATCGTAACAAACCTAGGCTGTGAGATAGTTTGTTGTGGAATTGTGGACCCATGGATTTCTGATCATCTTGCTCAATTTCTCTACCTAAAAACAAAATCTGAAAAAAGTCATAGCGCTAATACATACAGAAGACATATAACAAGTAATGGCATCCTGATGTTAAAACAGTCGTTAAATAACGTTAACTGGGCTTCACTTGTGTCTCTCAAAACAGCAACAGAATTAGGTCAATTTATTACCGAAATGTATGTAAAGTTAACTGAAATTAATTTTCCAATAAAAAAAGCACGAACTCAGTAACGCAAATTTCTTGGTTTGATGATGAATTAATAGTAATATGAGAAAATCATTCCACAGTCAAAATAATTGCTGATGTCGCAAAGGAATATAGTGAGCATAAAAAGTTTAAGAAGCATTATAAATCAACAATATTATTAAAGAAAAAACTGGCTTATGAGAATTCCCTTTAAAATTCAGAACAAATATCTCGTGAGTGACAGATGGAAAGTTATAAATTATCAGTAGTAATATCCCTAGGACATTGATAACAGACGAGATAATTTCATGACAATCGAAAGCTCGTTCCTTGGTAACAGCACGAAGCCGAAGGCTGAGTGCTGTTAGCAAGCAACGAGCTTGAGAAATTTGTCATGAAATTATGAGGCATTCATCAATGTCCGAGGGATATTCAGCGGATAATTTTTCGAAAAAAAAAAAAAAAATCATAACTTAACATAACGAAACATTTATTTATTAAAAGTACAGTTAGTGAAAGTACAATTATTAAAATTTAAGTTAACATTAGATTTTGAAACGTGACATTTTGAAATTTATTTGGATGAAGTTGTCAAACTCGATCGTGTTATAGGGATTGAATATTGCACTGAATGCAATTATCAGTCTAATGTTGACATGATTGGGTGAAATTGTTCCCCATGACACAAAATGAGGAAATTTGAATGGTTGTTAGAACAGTCGAAAAATTATCACAGAAATAAATTTCAAAATAAAAAAGTCTGTCCAAGAGCGATTACATCAAACGATTTCAATAATTATTTTACTTCAGTAGCTAAACATATTAGAAATCTTTTTAATTTCATAAATGAAAATGTAGCCATAGATTTTTTGAAAGATGCACACTCTCCTTGCGACTCTTTATTTTTATTGCCTGTTAGTGATGGTAGAGCTAAAAGAGCATATATTGTTTATGAACAGTGTCTACGAACAGTCGGACGCACCTGGGACCTTTCCCCTAGGGTGATCGCCTGGGTCTACACTGCTGTCATTAGGCCAATGCTAACTTACGGAGCTATTGCTTGGGTACCAAAAGTGCTACAGGCAACAGCGATTAACAAACCAAACCATATTCGTTAATGACAAAAAAAAATTTTATCATCCATTAACTTCGAGTGTTTATCGAGATTAATCAATTTCTTCATTAAAAAAACGTTTTTTGGCTTATTTCAGATGCCCCTGAAGATGGTCTAGGGAGCGAAAATACTTGGGTAAGATTAAATTAATAAAACTGTGCTCGATATCTGCCTTTAATTTTCAAAGTTCATTTATACGAGCATTCAACCTTATATCAATCTAAACCATATTCAACGGATGGCTTGCATAAATATAACAGGTGCCATGAAAACAACACCAACTGTTGCAATGGAGTTGGTGATCTAGATATATATTTCAAAGAGGTGGCGCTAGTGACAATGATGCGACTGCGCTCAGCTGGTGCAAACCTTGATGTAGGAATGGGACAATTAAAAACTCGTTTCTGGCGGGGAGAGCTGGATGCGCTACCACTGCTACAGGCAGGCTGCAACTAAATTGAACCAAAGTTTGTCTTTAACAAACCCTACAAAATCGAAACAAGACAGTATAGGGAGACAAACGTGGCTTTATAATACGTGGAGGATAAACGTTATAGGGAGGAAAACGATGGCTCCAAAATTAAAGAATGCTCAGGATGCGAGATATACTCCAGATCACTGAACCTAAGAATAAAGTGGGGTATGGGCAAAAATTCCAGCGTAGTTCAGACAGAACTGACTGGTATCTCCATAGCCGCAAAAGAGATAACCCAAAAAGGTATAGCAGGGAAAACTATAATGATCTGCACAGATAGCAGACAAGCGCTACTAACCTTGAAAACAAGTAGGATAAATGGGAGGTAATTTAATATTAAAATTTAATAAGTATCTATTACCTCGTTCATAGAAAGGTATAGGACCCTTATTTCCTTTTTAATAGACTTCCTGGAAGCTGTTAGCAACAGCATGATTGAGAGCTGGATTTTTTGGGTTATATTTTATATTTGAGACATATGATAGAGGTAAGTATTTTCTTCTTAGGTTTAAGGATTGCTCTCTAGCTTCACAGGGTAGACTGTCCACAGGACTGGCGCAATATGTTCCAAGAGCAAGTCTAGCGGCTAAACTCTGAAGAGTATCCAAAGTGTTGAGCAATGTTTGGTTTCAGTTTTGATATACGATAATTAAAGCTTTATACAAATTTATTTTAGTTGGAAAATCTGCTCGCCAATTTTTATATGATACAGATTTCATAATGTTTAGTCCAGCTTGGCACGGTAGTCTTAGCGAGTGTAAATTACTTGTCCAGCTTCATTTTGAGTCCAGTTGCATCCCTAGGAATTCTATTTCTTTTGTATGTTCTATAGGAGAATTGTATAAAAATAGTTTTGGGAGCTTTTGTGGATTTGATTTTCTTAAAAAATGTATAGCCTTTGTTTTTGTGGTGGAAAACTGGAGCCCGATATTGTAAGACCACGATTCTATCGACTTTAGAGCTGCAGCAATAGGATTATGAGCAGATATTATTTTTTTATTTCTTGCTAGAATTACCAGATCTTCAGCGTACAAAAAAGTTTTAATTGTGCCATTACAGTACGACACAACGTTGTTAATAGCAATTAAAAATAGAGCTACGCTTAGATTCAAGCCCTGGGGAATTCCATTTTTCTCTAATTTAGATTCAGACAAATGGTTATTGATTCGAACTTGGAAATATCGTTGCCGTATAAAGTTTGAAATAAAAGTAAACATGATACCGTGAATCTTCCAATTGTGGAGTGATCGTTGTTTTGCTTATGATTTTTCTTCTACAAGTTATTTTGCCGCTTCATGTGAATATATTTTAAGAGTTTTATAATATCTATTATATACTAGCGGACCCGACAGACTTGGTTCTGTGAAATATATTTGGAATGTGGCAGTTTATTCGTTAATTCTCCTGAACAGAACCGTCACCAAGATGAAAGGGCGGTGTGTGAGGGTCAGCTCGGGTGACCTAAGTATCTTCGCTTCCACGATATTTGGTCACCCTTTTCGATCCACTAAAAACCCCGACTGGGATGTCTGCCAGAGGGCTTCAAACTCAGAGGGGAACTTAAGGTTCAAACCTGATTAAAACATAATCTAAAGGGATAGTGGGAACCTAAAGGTGACAAATATTTATAAAGTGGGTGCATCAATGACAAAACATAGAGATTATTAACTATTTATTATTGTTATTATTATAATAGGGTTAATAAACGATGTAATAAAGAATAATGAAATAAAACGTATATAAATATTTTCAGTAATCGCTTTATTGTAAATCAAGTGAATCATAATTATAAACAAAAATCTGTTTTATTTTTATTGTAGTGCTTTATGATATATAATGTTTTTTGTTTGATTACCTGGTGAATATACAAACAAATCTGATGGTTTTCCAACACGGGAACAGGAAACATACAATTGACCATGTGAAAAACGTGGGTTTTCTAGATTAATACCACAAACACGTAATGATTGCTCCTGGGACTTATTTATGGTCATAACAAAAGCAAGCCGCGCTGGAAACTGTAGTCGTTTAAATTCAAATGGTACATCAATCGGAATCATTGGGATGCGTGGTATCAATGCGTGGTACAATCAATTCACATTGCTGCAAAACCTTTGCCATTACAGAGTTCTTCAAAATATTGCAGGTTGGAGTTTGGAAAATTTTAGTGCCGAATTGGCTGTTCAATCACCTTCAAGCAAAGTTGCTGCCATTCCCGACGAAGCGAGTTCAAGTGCAATTTTATTTTGTGAGCAAATTGTTGCTAATATCAATGGAATCAAAAAAGTTTTTCCTGTACCACCAGGTGCATCTAAGAAGTAAATCCCTTCTGTTTTATCATTTGTTACTTTCATAAGTGTATCAAATACATATTTCTGTTGTTCATTCAATAGTAGAAGATTTGTTTGAATTAATTCTTTCAAAGTGTTGAGATCATAGTTTTTCTCGGTGCAACTCTTGGTTAAAAGCATTATGCATTGAACGATTGGGCGCGGCCAGGCCTAATTGCAATAATAGTTTGTTTGACATCATCAAGCACATGTCCTCAATTGAAATCAATGCTTCGTTGTAAATTTCTTCGCTTATTTGTATATTTGGATTTCCCCGTTTAATCCGTATTTGATACAAAATAACATCACACATATTATCTTTGTACTTGATCCACAAATCATTTGGGTTTGATGGGAAGCATGTAGGTATGATTATAGAAAACAATATTCGTTCTGATGAGCTTGTGATGATAATACAGCATCATTGAGAGTTTGATCCCAATGAGCGTCACTTTCTAGCAATTGCAAACGTTGGCAGGCTTCTCTGTATAATCCACACAAATCACCATCAACAGTTCGTAAATGTTGAAATGATGTTGGGTCACGTACATTAACTAATAGCAGTCGTAAATAAAAACATTCATCATTGCTTGGATGTACTGAATAAATTCGACCAATCGTATCGGTAAAATATACATCTGGGTATCCTGGAACTGGTTTTCAGAATTGATTCCAAGTACCTATAATGTTCTGGCATTCCAGAATATAACAATGTTTGAGCAAAAGCATCGTTTTGGCATATCTGATTAATGTAGTAGATGGTGACTGAGCAGCTCTTTGTACTGCGTTCTGTGCTGTAAAATATACTCTTTGTCTATTTTCTAAATGCACAGCTAAATAATCAACAGTAGGGTGTCTGTCATGAATAGGAAAAGAACATATTCGCCAAACTGCTTCATTACTACTAACATAGCGACCCATTTGGTATTGGGTAACTTTATCATTGGAATTTTCTACATTAATACCAATCACAGCCATATCACTCCCTTTGGTTACATATTTGCAAATGTATTTAATAGATTTCACTGAATGGCAAGATTCGACGTTGATGTGCGGATAGCGAACCCGACACACTTCGTTCTGTCAAATAGATTTGATTTATTATCTATTATTATTATTATTATCTTTATTGAATACCAATAAAGTTCAAATTAACTCTACATTTAGTTAGACAATATTTGTATGGGAAAAATAAGAGGGCTGTCTTAGGGTTTTTACGAAAATTATTCGAATTTTTCTCGCCGTAAGAACTATCCTTACACTTCAAGGAACATTTTAAAAAAAGAATTTTTGCATAATTGTTTTTTAATTTAATTAACATAACATTTATCACAAATTCGAATAGATTACAAAACAAAACAGAATTTAAACTACACTTATATACTTACATCATAGCAAATAATGCAAAATTGTTGTTTAATTTATATGTGCCACTGTCCAATAAGCTGATATCGGATCCTTTAATATTGCTGTTGATAACTCAATTATCTCGCGTAATAGAATAATAACTATTTTGCTTTACATTTTGTGTTGTCTCTATATACGTGCTTTGAGGAATGTTAAAATTTGGAATGGCGTAATATTTAGCTAATTGCGTAATTCGGTTTTACTGATTTCAACGAGAGATTTTGGTTTACCGCCAGTATACAAATTTAACATTGACGAACAATGGGTTAGTTCCCGCTCTGTGTTTTCGGCTTAAACTGAATTAGAAGTAAAACTGCATTTTATGTCGATATTTTTAGTTTTAGCTTAATCTGGGCAACTAAAAAAATGTGTATATAAAATACACGTATTATCGTTTTCAAACAAAATCTATACTCGGTTTGAAAATTATTAATAGAGTAGTTTTTAGGACACATTTGATAATTTCTAACTTTTTGTCTAAACCATTGATGAAAAATTAACAAAATGTTTGAAATTTTCATCCTATACTACTATTAGTTCAGTCTTCAGAGATTTGATCTCTAAAAACTAGACGAACAAGCTGCATCTTGCTGAAAATGTAAATTTAGGGGCCCCAAAAAATCGATTTACCCAGAATCTATACCCGTAGAAAATATGTTTTAACCAAGAAATATAGCTCTCAGAAACAACACTTGAAGCTACCGGCGATTTTAAATGTCAATTGCGCGCGAAATCAATTTTTTAAATAAAATTTGCATCAACTCAACAGCGATGGTAAAAATCTTTTGATCAGAGTGCCATATAAACAAAAATCACATTGCTCTTTCGTATGCAGTTTTATATTTTGCCGCAAATGAAGTCAGAGATAGATAAAATTTATTACATTCATGAATTCACCGCTGTGTGATTTTCATTGTTAGACCATAATCTTCCAAACCCATAAAATGAATTTCGATGTTGAATTTTGGGAACAAATATGAGACATTTGAAATATGTCTAATAAACGCTGAATTTAAACTTTTACATTACAAACAATCTCACGTCACATGAAATGATTTCACGAAGACGGTATTCAGTGAAGTTTGTAGCTAAAGTTATGCGGTTTCGAAAAACGTTTCGAAACAATCGAAAAGAAGCAGTTTTAAACATTTTAAATCATTTGTAATGTGATTGAATTCAGCCAGCGGCGGCTCGTGGCCTAAAAAAGTAGTGAAGATGAGGAAAGCTTGCCGGAGCCAAAAGGACCTACTTTTGGTACCTACTTCGCGCCCAAATCTCCCAAATGTTTAGAGTTTATGGCCCTAATAACTTGAAAACAGTTTTTCTTGTTCAGTTCTGCTTGCCTGGGGTATTTTAGTTCTGAACCTCGACATTTCATTGAGGGTTTTTTGGCGAATAAAACACCACGCCTGGTATTGGTGAGTTTCGATTCAGCCGCCCACTCTAAGTCAGATGCTGATTGCAGCCGACCACTCTGGATCAGACGCAGATGTTTAAAATACTGGTTGGTCGACAATGTAAAAGAAAATCCCTTTTATCTTCATTTTTTCAATGCCTAAATGGAGTCTCTAATATATTACACACCAAGTCATTAATTTAGCCACCATTTAATATAGTCTTCTGCAGGTCATCATACAGGGTAGAGTCGATGGCAAAAAGGGAATAGGTAGAAAGAGGAAATCATGGCTGCGAAATATTTGAGACTGGACAAACATGACTGTAGACGATTTATTCCACGTTGTTAAAGACAGAGAAATTTTTAGAAATGTGGTCGCCAACCTCCGTTAATGGAGACGGCATAGGAAGAAGAAGAAGAAGTCATCAATTGGATTCATGTCTCTCTAAAATTATTGTTGTCCAAACGAAATCCACGAGAACACTTTATATCCGAAATCCGAAACAAACCACAGAGAAATGTATTAATAAAGTGCACTAAACAAATAAAATTAATATTGTGACTAAACTAAACTAATAAATACTATACTATACACTATACTATATAAAAATATCTATATAATGGACTTAATTTCAAAATATTGTCGCTTAGAGAAATTTCCGAAAAATAGGAATACCAAATACACATCCAACAGTGGGTGAAGACGAATAATATATTTTTAAGCGGAACTGCACGTACCAGTTTCCTCAGCTATCACTAAGGATAGGCTGACGTCACGTTGCCATGGCAACCGTGAACGCTGATGCAGATGGATTTTGCATTTCAAAAATTATATTCACCTCTTCCTGATGTTGCCGTGAGCGTCCGGCACGACGCTGAATCCTATTATACACGGCTAGTGACACAGGTCAGGACTTGACCGTCAAGTACGTACCGCTAATAAAGCTAGTTGTCTTTTTTAATTTTTAGATAAATTAAAAGAGAATAAATAATTAATTTCAGAATTTAGATATTATAATGTTTGATATTATAATTTATTGATTTTAATGATTGATTGAAATATTGATTTTATTGATAATAATGATATTATAATTTATTGATTTTATGAGAATCGTAAAAATGGCAAAAATCGCGCAACGTTTATTTATTTAATAGCTTTAAAGAAATTTACTTTATTTGCTTATATACTAACTACATAAAAATGCCATGTTGTTCTATATTAAAAAGTATACCCAAAAAAATTATGGACCCTTAGACCTAAACATGGTGACACTATTTCACTCAAACTATTCAATCAAGCTTTGGAAGACATTATGAGGAAATTACAATGGGAAAAACGGGGTATTAACATAAATGGCCAATACTTGAATCACTTGAGATATGCAGACGACTTTGTATTAATACAGATAAAAGGGAAGAATTGCAAAATATGATGGATAAATTAAATAGCGAATTAACAAAAATAGGTCTTCAAATATTAAAACAAAAATTATGACCAACCGACCAGAAGAATTAATAATTACAATGGCACAAACAACTATAGAACAAGTAAAAGAATATGTATATTTGGGACTAGTGAATTTAAATAAAGAAAATCAGACCGGTGAAATAAAGAGAAGAGAAGAGGAGAAACTTTCCTATATTCTAAAAAATAGAAAATACCCCCAATATTTAAGAACAAGAGTCTTTAACCAATGTATACTTCCTGTTCTCACCTACGGTTCTCAAACTTGGACGTTTACAAAGGATTGTAAACTATATAGTTTACTACTTGGATCCGCAACAAAACAAAAGTGACCGATGTATTAACGCAGATGGCAAAACTTAAGAGGAAGTTCGCTGGACATACCATAAGACAGAAAGACGACAGATGGAATAAGATGATTATACACTGGAGACCATATAGTTACAAACTAAAAAGAGGAAGGCCACAAATGAGATGGTCAGATGATTTGAAGAGACATGCAGGCCCGAAGTGGATACAAACTGCCTACAATAGAGAGACGTGGAAGAAGGAAGAGGAGGCCTATGTGAAAAATTGGATAGCAAGGGCTGTATAGATAGAGATGGATAGACCTAAACATAACCTAAAAAAAAAAAATAAAACATGTTTTTTCGTTTTTTTTGACGATATCTTTGGTTCTAATCATTGTAGAAACTTATTCTTTTTTAAATTTGTAGGATATTGAATTGCCCACAACATGGTATTATTTTCAAACATTTTGGCGGAAAATTAAAATTTTTTAACGCTAAGCCACGCCAAAAAAAATATATATTGTTCTTTAAGTACCAAGTTATCTTCATAATTTTTTTTTAGATTCTTTGAACGGCATTTTATATTGCAGTAGCATTTTATAAAGCCTTGTCCCCCAAATTTAGAAACTTTTGCACTGAGTTCTCTTAGAGCCGGCTAAATGTCGGGTACATCTTCGAAATAAAGAAAATTCTCTAAACATTCATTTGATTAGGTACTTAAAAAAAGTGTGTTTATTGTCATTATTTTGTTCCTTCTTTGTATCAATCATCAACTGTTTTATCTTGTATGATACTCAAAACATTTCGAGTATGTCCTTTGGCTCCATCAAAGCTAAGAATAGGATGATTAGAGTATTTTCAATCACAATTGGCGAAAATTTTTGTTTAGTTAATTGTTTCATAACATTAGTCTGAGCATAGAGACCTTTAATCGCTTTTTTTATTTATTTTTATATTTTCTGTTTGTGCATTATGCATGCATGCAAATTTACTTTCGAAGACTTCATATTCTGCATTATGTATATTGTCAGCGCACAACATGTACAACCTGATTACAAATTATGCAAGTATGTGCAACAGAGCACTCTTTTTGGCAAATACAATAAACCTCATCTAAAAAAGTAATCTCAACTCCTAAAGAGTTTTCTTTCTCTCTTAGTGACGAGGATCTAGGGACTTTATCAGATTAACAGATCGACGTTTGACCAAGTCAGTCAGTTTTTTCTAGGTTCGTCTAGGCAAATACCGAAACAGATTATTTTTCTTATATATATGTTTAGGGATTCTACAGTATTCACTGCCTTCCCTCGCTCAACCGTTTCCATCTCTCTCTGTTGTTCCATTCTCCATCGTTTAGTCCTCTCTTACTCATGGCGTCGTCTACTTCGTTCCTCCAGGATTTTCGGGGTCGTCCTCTTATCCTCCTTCCTATGGGGCTCCATTCGGTTATTCTTTTTATCCATCTGCTGTCGCTAGTTCTTCTTACATGTCCATACCACTTTAGTCTTTTTTGATCTATATATGTTAGTATGTCTGTTTCTATTGATGTTCTTTGCTTTATTTCGTCATTACTTCTCTTATCCGTTCTTGTTACTCTGCAGCATCTTCGCAGGCATTCCATCTCTGTTGCTACTATCTTACTGCTGTTTTTCTTGTTTATGATCCAATTTTCAGCCCCATATGTCATAATACTTCGCACTAATGTTTTATAAATCTGCGTTTTTGTCTTCATATTTAGGTGTCTATCCCACCCATACTGAGTTAAGTTGTCGGATTGCTGTTCTTGTTTGTCCTAATATTTGTGTAATTTCTTCCTCTGTTGTTGCCTTTTCGTGATTATAAAACCCCAGGTATTTGAATTTATTCTTTCCTTTGATTGTTACGTTGTCATCAATCTGTAGATCTTCTATGTCTCTTTACTTGTAGATAGGTACTCTGTTTTCTTTCTTTTTTATTATTTTTTCGACGTTTAATTGACAAGTTAGAAACTTCTATATGTGACTAAAAACACTTTAGTTAGAGGCCAAAATGGAATTTATTTCTTTGCCCAAAGGCTTTAGTCAAACCTAGGATAAACCCAGTATAAACCTTCCCTACCGCTAAGAGACTGCATATCAACTTCTGACTATAGCATATACACTGTTTTTGCAAAATATTTTGGTAGAATACTTAACATTATCGTATTTTATAATAATAGAAATAAGTCTATGTGCTAAATTTTCTATTCGTTTACTAAAAGAGTATAATAGACATACGTGCTTAGCTCAAATTTACATTATTTCGGAAAAAGTAGCCGCAGCGAGAAAGTATAAAACTTTTAGAAAAACGTACTAGTAAGTTCTACTGGAAATTTTTAACTAAAAGTTAGGAGGTCTATCAAATTAAATCCATCGATCCAAGATCATATAAGGACCGTTGGAATATATTATACCATGCGGTCCATATGTATATAATAAATTCATTTTTTAGCGTTATTATGTACTATGTGAAAAAAACCTGAAACAGGTCGATTTTTATTCTTAAATTGACAATTTACAGTATGAAAATATTATTCCCCTCCAGCACCCCCTTTGAATTATAAGCACCCCCTCGAAATTTTAAATAACAAAGGGGTCATGTGGCACCTTGTTAGAAAGGGATTTTAGTCCTCTGTTCAGCAATATAGAAGTTTTTGAGTTTGTACAATCATAACTGAGAAAATTAATTTTTAAAATTAAATTAAATGTTCAACTTGACCACCATTATTCACTCATTGGGTGTGTGAGACTCACACGCAATACCCTAAAAAAGCTAACGTTTGGGCTGGTATCATTAACAATAAAATTATTGGTCCTTATTTGTTTGAGGGCACAGTTGATGGTAAGGTTATCTAGATTTTTTGATTAACTTGCCTGATAGTGCCTACATCAAGAAAATATTTTTCCCTGATGTTAATCATCAAATGAGATAAATCGATCTATTTACTACCAACAAGACGGAGCTCCACCGTATTTTGCACGTATAGTTAGAATTATTTAAACGAGGTTTTTCCTAATAGGTGGATGGAAAGACATGGAAACAATCGAATGGCCGGCTAGATCCCCCGATTTGACTCATCTCGATTACTTTTTATGGGGTTATTTAAAATCTAAAGTATATTTTGATAGACCAAACAGTATTGTTGATTAAAAGTTAGAATAACGGAAGAAATTAACAAAATAACCCCTAGATCGTACAAAATGTTGTACGAGAATTTCAAAATCGCCTCGGTTATTGTCAAGAAGTGATCATGGTGGTCATTTTGAACATTAATTTAATTGTAAAGTACATTGAAAAATACATTCTAAATATTATGTGATAATATTATCTTCATTCGACCTAAAGTTTTGTGATAGAGACATTATCAAAATTTTACATCTTAAAAATCGGTTTTTTCTGTGATGATTGCACTAAACTTAAAAACTTTATATTTCTGAACAGAGGACTAAAATCCCTTTCTAGTAAGGTGCCATACGATCCCCTTTGTTATTTAAAATTTTTGAGGGGGTGCTGTAAATTGTCAATTTAAGAATAAAAATCGACCTGTTGCAGGTTTTTTTCACATAGTACACAATAACGCTAAAAATGAATTTATTCCATATATATGGACCGCATGGTATAGCTAAATATAGAGCGAAAATATATAGCTAATATAATTCTCGTCAACAACAGATTTACAAATGCATTAGATGCTGCATATATAACAGAGCAAGCTGGCTTCAGAAGTTAATTCTGTACCCTGGATCATATCCATAAGCTTCGAGAACTATAGAATAGAATAGAATAGAAATATGCTTTTTTGTTACTGAAAATTGTACAATTTTATCGACAAAGCTTACAAAAAATCAAAAAAATAACAATAATAATTAAAATTTACTAAAATTACATAATTCGTCCATATCATAAAATAAAAGAGAATAAAATATACTGTAATGTTTTTATTAATCTAATTTATTGTTTTTATTTATTATTAAAGGTTCTACACTTACAACACTTATAAGTTAATTTAAAGTCTTTATTTGTACAAGATAACTAATTTATTTTACACTAAGAATTATATAATTTATCTACGTGCGTTACATTTTAAAAACTCGACGCGATGTTCAAAAACTAACTAACTGTTTTCAGCAGAGTTCCTTCTTTAAATATAAAATGCCGTTAGTTCCGGAATTCCGGCAATTCCCCATCGAAGAGCCGAGAAGGTCGCTCATACTGGTTTTTGTTCGGTCTGCTTCTGGAAATCTTGGGTGGTAGGTATATTTATGATCTAGAAAAGACGAATCAGTTAATATGTTTACAGTATTATGCGTCATAATATTTATCATAACAATACAATCCATTGCAAAATTTAACTAAAATTGCAAATTGCATAATAAAATCTTAATAACTAATAAGTTTAAGTTGCTGCATGTGATACCCAAATATTTATAAAAATACTTGTACCTAAACGTATTGTAATTTCTTAGTTGTTCGTTAAGAAACTCTTCCACCGAATAATATGGTCCTTTCAGATAGATAGACTTCTGTCAATTTACGGAACTTAAGGAAAGAAGTTGAAGATTTACGTTGCAAAAGGAGATGGTTGTATAATTTTTTGCCGAATAAAGATAGATTTCTTTACTAACTCAGTGGACGGGATCAGTAAATACACATCTAAGGTTGAATTTTTGGTGGAGTAGTACCAAAAGAAAACAAGTAAAAAACAGAGGCCTGAATCTAGAAAAAGATACTTACCTGTGTATACGGCTAAGACACTAACCAATTTGTGTGACTAAAGTTTCATTGTAGAATGATTGTAGTGATATGATTAAAAAGAGAGCGAATAAAAATTTGCATTGGTTTGTATAGGATGGAAGGGCTACTAAAAATATTTATTATTTATTGAGGTCGCTTTGTTGGAGGACGTCCTCCAAGAAGGTGGTCACATGACATCAAGCGCATTCAGCACAACTTGATTCAGGGTGCTCAAGATAGAATGCATTGGAATTATTTACCGGAGGCCTATGTCCAGCAGTGGAACTCAAAACGGCTGATGATGATGAGGTCGCTTTTGGAATAATATAGTATGGGGGATAAGTACCAAGCGCAGCTTGGTGTCACGTTCAATTGGTTGATTGAAACGTTACACGATATCGTGTATTATTTTGCAGTCTGGATTATTTTTGTCTTTGATGAAGATTCAAGTATTTTTTAAGATCACTATCACTCTGAGATAGCGCGT
>NW_027312084.1:0-45183 GCF_040954645.1 Diabrotica undecimpunctata
CGCGCTATCTCAGAGTCTTTGGTTTTCAGGTGATATTCTTTCTTCTCCTGCAAGTATGTATTCATATTTACCTAGATTCAACCAAACTAAAGTTACTGTTTTATTTCTCATTTTCTTTTTCTCTATTTATTTTATTTATCCTTTTATTTCACTCATACTCCATGGGTCAAAAATCTTAGACCTCTTGCTGTTGTTGATGTTGTCGTCCAATATTTCCAGTACTATTCCAAGACCAATTAGGATTTTCTGCTAGATTAAAAGATTAGATAATGCAGGTCCAATTGTTCTATTTAATTTTTTGTCAGACTTTCTTCTCTTAGCTGACTGAAACAGTTTCAATTTTTAGATGGCATCGAGAAATACAATATACAATGTGATCACTATATCTAAATACAAAATTTTCTCCATTTTTGAAGCAAAGATTCTATACTGACAACGTCTTACTTTTTTTCTGCAGCAAAATGCTAAGGCGTGTGTCATGGAACTATAGTATATTTGAAGAATAAGCTGGAGTAAATTCTCAGAATACTAATCTTCGCACCTCGAAATACATAGGCGTGCACATCTTCTAACTAAAACGTAATCTTAAAAGAAAAGTTTGCCTTAAATTTATTTGGATATTTAGAACAAAGTAATCCAATCCAATACTGGTTTAAAATAAAAAGATATACATAAAAAGAATAAAAATTCTATTATTTGTGAAACATACAGTTAATATAAAATAATAAAATACAATAAATTATACTGAAACGTAAAATACATACAGAAAAACTGTAAATTTTATATATTCCTATTAATAAATAATAATATTCTTAATACTAATAATATTGGAAATAAGAATGAAAATTATATTAGCAATAAAAAATAAATAAAAAATAAACAATGAAGTTGTCGGCAATTAGTTCAAATGTAAAATAAACTTCTGAGCTACAGTTTAAAGTTAAGCTTCCTCATATTCTGTTTCAGACGAAGTGTTATCCGATCCGGGATGAATTATTATAGGTTCTATACTGCTATCTATTATATGATCAAGCTTCCACATATTTTTCTCAATATCCATAACGTGATTAATACATTTTTGCCAATGTTCAGTCGTTACTTCGGATATTGATTTATGAAAAAGAATAGTAACATCTGACAATTTAAAAGTTGTATTATTTCGAGCAACATTACTTTTAACTTCGGCCCATACTAATTCAATCGGATTTAGCTCGCAATGATACGGTGGTAGGCGAAGTATTTCAATTCCTCGTTTTTTGGCTATTTCCTCAATGACATATTTTTTATAATTTTGTTTATTAATTTTAGCAAGCTCTAATAATTCTGCTTTTGTCATTGTATCGTCAAAGATTAAATTCTTAGAAGTTAACCACATTGCAATTTCATCTTTCCTCCATTGAGTAGTTGGTAAACGTTCAACTAATCTAGAGTGGTAACTTGCATTGTCCATCACAATAACTGAATTTTTAGGTATGAATTCAATCATCTGTTCGAAATATTCTTCAAACACGTCTCCGTTCATCTCTTCGTGATAATCACAGGTCTTTTTTGATTCAAACAAAAGTAAACCCTCCTTAAGAAATCCATTCATACTACCTATATGGGTAACAATTAATCGTCGACCTTTACCTGTTGGTTCCTTGAAACCAGGTGAATATCCTTCCAGAAATGCTTGTCGACATGTTTTTATAGTTTTGTCTTTCCAAACTCTCCCTACAGTATGACCTTCATTAACCCACGTTTCATCTAAATAATAAATGTTCTTATTTTCTGTCCTCATTTTTTTTATTTTTCTGAGGTAGTCTCGTCTCCAACACACAATTTCTTCGGAATCGATAAGCATTGACTGTCTGCCCACTTTTTCATACTTAAAGTTTAACTCATGCAAAACTTTCCAAAGTTGGTCTCTACTTATTGTGGGTAAATCGGGATCGTCGGTAATGGCTTGTAAAACTTTATCTAAAGTTGGTATTTGTTTGTTAAAAAAAATGAGTGGACCATTCTACGAATTGCATTTTTGAAGAATTCATCCACATTCACTTTCGACAATTTTGGTCTTCCTGGTCTCGGTTTGGGTGGCGTTATACCAGCTGATTTTTCCTCTTTTAAAATGTTATATACAGTTGATTTTGAATATCCCATTACTTTAGACGAAATTTCAACTATACTATCAACAGTATTGGAAGGATTGTGTTGCTTAAAATAATTGTAGACGTTAAGGATAACACTCTTTTCGTTAAGTGATAAATGATTCAACTTTAATTTTTTAACTGGTGTATAATCACACGTTAATTCCATATTCTATAAACTCACTATTCACTCTTGCAAAAAACAACTGTGTCAGATCTCTTCACTCGCTTATAATCGACTAAACAAAAATTTTCTGATATTAATGAATGACTATTTAAAGACCATTAACCATTTTATTAATCATTGGTTTTCCAAACAAAATCGAAATTTATACTATTTAAGATAGCGTTCACATTTATCAGAAACCATCTTTCGCTAATCGACTTTTTCTATCTAATCTATCAAAAGACCATTAACTAAATACCTGTGTATTTTAAGAGTTTCTTTATTTCTTGTTATTTAATGGGTCATTATCATAACGACAAAAATAACCATAAATAACGTTACTAAAATAAACAGATTTATATAAATATAATATGCTTTGAAAATGGTTTAAATATCTAACAAACCGAAACAAATAATGTAATACCCTTAAAGTACGTCTGTGACCAGCTGAAAAAACCCTAGCCTACACAGTTCTAACAATAGCAGGTATTTAAATTTTACGATAGTCCATGTGACATGGAAAAATTTCTATCTAAATAGTCAAACCCAACGTAAAATAAGCTAAAATATTGACGTTGTACGAAAAGCACACGTACTAAAATATGCTTAACAATTTAGTTTTTTTTTCTGAGAATTTACTCCAGCTTATTCTTCAAATATACTATAGTGCCACAAGATGGTGTCGTCACGGTAGGGTAGGGTCACAAAATAGTGGTTCTTAATATCGATTCACTACTCTCGATCAATTGATTTCTAGTTATAATATATTTACTATAAGTAGGTTTAAATTAAAAACTACATAAAAAATAACTAACAAAATATAGACAATAAATGAGAAGTAAAAAAAAATGTCTGTCATAAATGTCATCCAATTAGTAATAACATTGAATAATATTTTTAATCTTTTATAATACTTCTCGTTTTATAATAATTTAATATCTATAAATAAAATTATTTTAAAATCTATTATTTAGTTAATATAACAAATTTATAGTCACTCTAATTTGTTGTAATTCTCTGAAGAGGAATCTTTCTGCAACGTATCTCGGTACGTTGACTGCTTCTCTTAGGCTGCTGTTGTTTATCATTAAATCTATCTGCTATGTACTCTGTTAATCTGAGTACTTTTCGCTCACTGGAGTCTTCTGATCCAAAACCGAATTAGGCTTCGGGTATTATATCTAGTCTGTCTGTTTCAGCTTGGAGTCTGCTGAGTATTACTCTCTCTACAATCTTGCTGATTGCAGGTAGCAAGCTTATTGGCCTGTAGTTTAGCGGGAATGTGCTGTTTTTTCCCAGCTTTGGTAACACTATGATATGGGCCTCTTTCCATATGTTTGGGAATTTCGTATGAATTTCATATGACATACCAGGATTGCACTCAGTTAAGTGCTGTTTGTGAGTGTCTCGCTGCTAGGTTGACATATTGCCTGGTCGCTAGCGATTGCAGCTAGCAGCGGAGTGTCGTCATGCTATAGGCTCAGTATGGTTCTGGGTTCTGAAAATTGTGGACAGGTACGGCGATAACACCGCTCTCTGCGGTACTGTGGCCTCCATGGTTCCGACGTCGAATAGGGCTGGTCCTATCCAAAATCTGAACCTTCGGTTCGCCAGATATGACGAGAGTTGATATCTCATCGCTTCACTCTACCCAAATTCGTACATTTTATATAGTAAACCTTCACGCCACACATTTGCTAATATCGAGAAAGGTGGGTGCTGTATACTTCCTCTCGTTGAACCCCTTAGAGATGTATTCCGTTAGTCTTAGAACATGCAGTTCACATAAGTATTCACGAACTGCTCTTCAGGTATTGTAGCTATCAACTCAGATTCCTCTTCTTTTCTGGCTTATTTAACTTGCTTTGCAATTTTGCTTATTGCTGGTAGTAAGTTTATGGACCGGTAGTTTTGTAAAAAAGTTCTGTATTTCCCCAGTTTTTCCTATCATTACTACATGAACGAACCTGTTTTCATCTGTCAGGAAAGTACCTTAATCCTAAAATGTAGTTTATTAAGTTTGTTAAGTGTACGATTGGTTTTGCTCGCAGATTTTTTAAGGCTGTGTTAGTTATATTATCTAGTCCTGGAGCCCCTTTAACGTTAGTTATTTTGATTAGATGTTTGATTTTATCTGGGGACGTGTGTACAAGACCTACTGCGCCCCTTTTCTTTCTTAGAATTCAGCTTTTTCTTTCTACTTCCTCCGTGAATTTTAAGTCCTCATTAGGGTGGTAGTTATTCAGACATCTCCTCTCTAGTGTGTCCTTTAGGACTTCTGCTTTATCTCCTTCGGTATATATCATTCCGTTCTCCCCATGTGGGTCTGAAATTGGTTTCTTATCCTTTGGCAATATTTTTGAGAGCTTCCAGATTTGTTGCGATTTACCTGCTAGATAGAGTTGTTCCAGTTTTTGTTTCTGTACACATCCAGTTGCTTTTTGACTTCACTATTATTTCATTAGCAATTCTTTTGTCTTCTTGGTTCCTTGTACGTTTGATTCTTCTTTGCCAATTTTTTTTAATCAGTTTATTCAGCTCATTATGGATATTTGTGAATATTCCTTTGTTGGTGTTTTTTCTTCCTTGGTGCTGACATCTAAGTCGTTTTTTATGGTTTATTTCTAGTCAACACATAGTCCCTAAGTTCTCGTTTGGCGTTTATTGTAAGAACTGTTCCTATTTTTCCACTAACTACTATTTTGTTTGTCAGCTTGTGTGTTTTCTTTTGTGGGGTTGTAGGTAGTACGTTACTACTGCATCCAGGATCAGTACAAACAATGTAAGTTTTTTTTTTGTTTACTCTTGACGTTTCTCTGCCTTGTAGACTTTCAAGCCGTTTATGATTGACTTTAAATTCAAATTATCAAGTCCCACAGTGTCAATCCAAACACGTCATACAGACAACCCGAGGATGTAAAGTACGTCATTTAAAATTTCAATCTCAAAAAAAAAGTTTATTATGATTGAATTGAGATTCATGTGTTCCGGTTGTTCGCCTTTCCTGCTGTACAACATCCGCTGGTTGCTGTTCTACACTACTAATACTCTACTGATAGTGCGATTGATACTTATTGATCATCACTACCTATCTTTTGGGATGAGGTTTTACACGCGTTGCATTATAGCCGTGGCCAGTTTTTTTAGTCTGGGTTAGAATGCTGAAAATCGCGCCGTACCGTCCCCCTCTTCCCGTGTATTTTTTTAATTTCCAACATTGATATTTTCACATGTTCATTCACAAATTAATCCCTTAATTTGTAATCTCACATTATTCTTAACTTCTTATAATTTCACCGTGTATAATTGAGACATTGAAAATCTATATCGAGTAATATTTTAATAATTAAAGTCCATTCACCTGCAAACCTGCACTTAATAAATTGTCGAATAATATATTTTTCTAATTGAACTTCCTAAGTGTTGCAATAATGACCTAGATTAAATTGTAGTGTAAGCTACAGTAGTTCTCTGAAAATGACAGAGTTAATATTTTTAACAAATTTTGGGAATTATAAAATTGGAATCTTCAAACTTCGTTTTTGCATTCGTGCATTAGAGTAAGTGCCCCTCGTTGTAGAGTTCAAAGAGCCATAAGTCATAAGAGAGTTAGCACAACTATACATTTAAATGACAAACGTAGATGCAAACATTTTTTTTGCGCACATTGGATATAAGCAACACACGATTTGCTAACGTTATGAGAAAAAAATTTGACTCTACCACTGACATACCACCTACTGACAGAAGAGGAAAACACATACGTTCCAACAAGTTTGATAGTTCTGTAACAAATTTTGTGAAGAGACATATAAACTCATTCCCAAAATTTAAAAGTCATTATACAAGCCATCACAATCCAAATCGAAAATATCTAGATCCTGCATTAAATGTTAATAAAATGTATGAACTTTACAAAAAATTTTGTAATGAACACAATGAACAACCTGTCAAAATCAGCTACTATCGCCATATTTTCAATAACTGCTTTAATATTATTTTCCACAGACCTTATACAGATACATGTACATTATGTGACCAGCTTGATAATACAATAAAAACCGGAAGACAAGAAGATACAGCTGCTGAAAAGATTAATAAAGAAGTTCATCTTAAAAAAGCAGATAAAGCTCGACAAGCAAAAAATAAAGCAAAAGCTGAGGCTGTAGGATCTACTGATCGAGTAGCTAGTTGCTTTGATCTCGAAAAGACTCTGCCGACACCCCTATTTACTAATAGGAAAGTATTTTACCTGAGTCAATTGTGGACCTATAATTTTAATATTCATGACCTTGCTAAAGGTACAGCACAAATGTTCATGTGGCATGAGGGAGAAGCGTCAAGAGGGGCTGAAAAGATAATTTCATGTCTTCTGAAGTTTATTTTAAGCTTACCGCCCACTATTAAGCACATTAGCGCATTTAGTGATAATGCAGGAGGGCAAAAACAAAAACAAGCATATTATTAAATTTTGGAACTATGTTATACTATATACACAAATTAAAACTATAGATCATAAATTTTTATTATCTGGTCATTCTTTTATGGAATGTGATCAAAACTTTGGAGTGAATGAAAAACTAAAAAGAAAACAACCTTTGTGTTTGTCCCCAGTGATTGGATGGATGTTGTAATCTAGTAAAAAGTTCTTGGTGAACAAAATGGATGTAAATGATTTTAAAAGTATAGCTCCGTTAACCGAGGTAATGAACGACAAAGTGAAAGGCTTACGAAGCATGCAATGGTTTTATTTCGGAAAGCAGACACCTTGTACATTGTGTATAAGGATACTCTGTCGGAAGATTTTGCCTTTAACACTTCTGATTTAAGAAAAACTAAAAGGGAGGGAGGACCTGCAGAAATTCCATCGGTCATCGAACTTCCACCTCTCCACCAAGATCCCATCAAAATAAAACTCCCAAAATACAAAAATTTGTTGCAACTTTTACCCTTTATACCTCCCATTCACCATGATTTTTACCGTAATTTAAGCCACGATGAAAGTCGAAAACGCGAATCCTTTAATAACCCACAACATGAAAGAAACTCCCAAGAATTGGAAGTGGATATTTCTTTGGAAAATCAAGAAGACACTCAACTGGACCTGGTCTCAGATTACGACGAATAAATATGTTTTTTTGTTTGAAGAATAAAATGTGTGTTCTTTAAGAATAGAATGTTTTTTTTGTTTGAAGAATAAAATGTTTAACGTAATTTTTCTTTTATTTTACTTTAAGAAATTCCTAAGGTACGTAAGTGACAAAGTGCAAAATTTGAAGCAGAGGGGTACAAGTGCAAACGTTTTTTCAAAATGTCAAATGTTTTGAATGAAAATAATACTAAGTGTAAAAAACGCTTTTATAATTAGATAAATAAAATGTGTAAAAATAATTCAACATAAGTCGATAAGTAATTAATTCAATGTAAAATTTACTGTATAAAGTTAACTTTGACTTCGTTTTTCTCAGCTTAACCATTTTATCACTTGTACCCCTTAGGATCTAATCCCTTAATTAAATTCGTCAACTACACTATTTTTATCTATATTTACAGCAAGTTCTTGGCACCATTAGATATTTAAATATTATGTTTATATGGAGTTAAGCCACAATTTATTGTAAATAAAATTACATTTTTAACTAAATAAAGTTTAACGTTTTGATTTTAACTGCGGAAAAGGTTCTCAAAAAAGATTGTTTAAAAAAAAAGGAAATTTTTAAATCGAACCGAATCGAATTTAAATTAGAAATGCCACAATAAAGTAGTTTAGGTTTGGCTTTTTTGAATAACATAGATAAACGTGACATATTATCTTAATATAGTGAGGTTTATAAATTGAGCTGTCATACCTGTCACATCTTACATAGGTAGAACTTTCAGGTCATTTAAATTAAAAAGCAAATAAAATCAAAGTAAATTCATACTAATTTACCGCCATTATAGATAATTGGCATGAACTGACATTGTCTCACTATTGTGTGTGTGACGTCGATTCCCTTTGACTGTGGACTTAATCCATTAGCCGATGTTTGTATTGTTTGTGCATTGTTTCACCATTGTATTCATAATTTTCTGCTTTTTAATACTTTATTGCCACAAATTTGTCAAAATATTTACATTAGTAGATTTTGTTTATTTAGTTAATTCTAGTGTTTTCGAAGAAGACAAACGTACATTTGTATGCCAAGGGACAAATAATAGAACAGGTAACTTCCATAAAATATTTGGGAGCAAATATCAACACTCAGTGTAACCCAAAAAATTTATAAATATATCTATGTCTCGTGGACCTTTAACCGGGTCAAATTAAAGGACGTTATCCACTTATTGTACGCCAAAGGGATACCTCTAGGAATAATTTTTTTTAATTTAATTTAACGTGCTTGTGATAGCTTCGCCATTAGCACGATGCACCGTGAATACAATTATATATAAGGTACAATTACATATTATATTATACTATAGTTACATATTATTTAGTAAGTTTTCTAGTTTCAGGAACTGGATAGCTGTGATGACTTGGTTCTGGTTCGATAATATATCTGTGATGTCGCCCTTCATGCCCAGTTCTAAATAGATCGAAAATATCTTATAAAAAAACACAATAAAAATTAAATTAAAAGAACTAACTGAACCTGTTCAAGCTGCCAATGATATAAGACAGGGAGATTCCCTATTGTCTAAGTCTCCTATTGTTCAACCTAATTATGAATGGAATAATAAAAAAGTAAGAACCAAGGAGGGCTACCAAATGGGAGAAAAACAACTTTAAATAATCTGCTACGTATGTTGCACCAATTTAACATGTTAATTTTCCCAAAAAAGATAAAATGCATGGTTATAACAGCAAATTTACTAAGATGTAAATTGGAGCTAGGCCACACATTATCTAGCTACGGAAAGCTCGAAACTAAAGTGGAAGATTAAGTGAATAGAGCAAACAGCCACAGATTGCCTGAATGAAACAATATTTTTTTTAAGCCCTTCTCTCTATTCGGATAGCCGAATATAGGCCTCTCCTAATTCTCGCCATTCATCTCTGTTGTTTGTAAGACGTTTCCACATTGGCCCTACAGTCCTTTTAATATCGTCGCTCCAGCGCATTTGCGGTCTACCTCGTGGTCTTTGGGCTTCATATGGCCGCCAATTCCCGATATCTTTATTCAATCGGCCATCCTTAAGACGTTCGTTATGTCCAGCTTATTTCCATTTCAGTTTAGCTGCCTGTTCGACAGTATCTTTTACTTTTGTTCCATTACGAATATCTTCATTGGTTTTATGGTCTTTGAGTGAGATACCAACATCTGTCGTTTCATAGCTCTCTGAGTTTTTCTGATCTCCTTCATGTTTATTTTAGTGAATGTCCAGGTTTAAACTCCATATGTAAGTACAGGTAGGATACAGAAATTAAACACTTTGGTTAGCAGTCTTTGAGGTATATTTTTATTTTTAAGTACGTATGAGAGTCTTTCGAATGCTGCCTATCCCATTTTTACATGTCTGCTTATTTCGGTAGTCTGAGTGTCTTTGCTTACCTTGACATTTTGAGCCAGATATGTATATTCATCTACGTGTTCTATTTCAGTCCCTTCGATGTTTATCATAGGTTTGTCATCTTTGTTTAACATTAGTTTAGTTTTGCTGAAATTCATTTTCAGTCCTTTTTTTAGGGATTCTGTGTGTAGCTCCTCAATCATCGTATTTAGTGCATTCCACGTGTCGGCTATTAGTACTACGAATGAAACAATATGGAGAACTGTAAATACCGGGAAAGAAATGAAAGGCAGAATTAACAAAACAGTCATCAGAACAGAAACACGACCTCACACAGAGAGGACGAAAAGGATAGCAGAAACAGGAAAGAGGAAAACACTTGATGGTAACACTATGAGACAGAGATAGAAGTAAAGATATACGACGTAGATGCAAGGTGGAGAACATCAAGAACTGGGTAAGAAATAAAAGAGTAGAATGGAACGATCATATAAGCCGAATGACAACAAATAAACTAGTAAAGATGGCAGGAGACAGTTCCTCAATAGGAAGACGATCAGTAGAAAGACCACGAAAACGATGAAACGACAACTTAGTGGAAGCACATTGAAAAACAGATTTATGTCTACGTAAAAAGAAGAAGAAGAAGAAGAAGAGTTAAAATTAAAACTTTTTTCTTAATCTAATATACAATAAATATAAATAACTTTCATTAATATAACATTACAAGTACTATTTGACAAAAAATGATATCAATAGTTACCATTTCTCATTCTGGTTATTAACATAACTCCTCTCCTGAAGAACTTTTCAATATTTGTCAAAGTTCACTGAAGCCCATGACCACCAAATGTGAGCCAACCATCGAAGCTATAATTATTATGGTTACACGTATATTAAAGAAAATTCATTTAACCCATTTAGTCTCCCTGTACTCGTCCGAGTACAACAGCAGAAACGGCCTAGTAGTGACACAACTTGCAAAAGAGTGGTAATCCATGTATATTTCATTTTCTTTTAAGAAGTGTTTTACTAGATTTACACAAACTATACCCCTTTAATATTTGTATTGGAATGTATTTAAATAATCTAGCGAGTTCTAGTCATTAAGATGTATCGGTGGTAGTTGTTCGTCCTGAAGTTCGCTATTAAACTGAAGATGAGAACATAGATAAGGATGACGTTCAGACCCCTCGGCGAAATAAAGTTACTACACGAGTGATGACTCTGACGACGACGAAAAAGACCATCTTCCCCTTGTTATTAAAAGAGAAAATTTACTGAAGGGTCAAAATAAAACCAAAGAATCTATAGATAAAGTCACGTTGAGATGGCAGTGTACGGATATAGGATAACAGCGTTGCCAATTCTACTGCCATTGTAAGTTTTGCTACTTTTGTAAAATAAGCAGGGCCAAACTCACGGTAAACTAAGATATGTTTAGGTAAGCTAAAGTTGTTAATAGAAAATTCGTGAATGAAATAAATGGTAATAATTCCTAAAATGCTTTTATACATAATACCGCAGTTAATAGGGAAAAAAATATGAAAAATATTCTACAGGTTTTTTAATGTTCTAAACGGTAGATAAGGGATAACTGATGATAATTCCTTGAAGAATTACAGACAATTTTGCTTTGTTTATTTTTTAAAGAAAGATGAAGTTTGGAAAAAATCATTTTTTTGCCTATTTTGTTCCTCGTGCATTTTAGGGAAAAATGTTTCAAATAAATGTTGCAGATCTTAAACAGTTTTTTAATTTTTTAGTTTGTAAATTAAAATACATAAACAAATGACTAAGATAATTGCAAAAACCCCTAATTGAGGCCCCTAGAACACAAGGGTGTAAGTGCAGTTGCTTATCACTTAGCAACTGATATCTAACAACAGGCACGTACTTTTGGCTTCAAACTTTCTACATTAACAACAATAACACCATCAAAAATTACATGTCATTGAAAACATGCTGAAAACTAAAAAAGTGCTACCTAGGTTTTTAAATTTATATCGAACTTTAAACAAAAATTTTTCAAAACTTTGTTTTTGGCACTTACACCCCTTGTGTTCTAGGGCCTCAATTGTGCACTAATTTATTAAATGTTCATAACTTTATTTTTTGCATAATGACGTCTAATATAACTACTTGAAATTATGTCGATTAATGAGTTATTTAAGTGTGCTACATTTCAACCAGATCAACTAAATATTTTATTACCTTTACTGAGAAAAGAATACCCCCGAAAAACAATTTTCAATCATCTTCATTTTCATAATCTAGTTCATCTTCAAAGTCATCGTTTAATGAAATTCTAATAGGTTCAATGTCATCTTGAATGTTGTCTACTGTCCAAAAATTATTCTCCAATTTTATAACATGGTTGACGTAATTTTTCCAATGTCCATTGTTCTGTAATTTATCATAACCTTCATAAATCAATGTTTTAACGTCGTTTTGTTTGAAACTTGAATTCTTAGAGGACACGTACCGTTTCACTTCACTCCACACCATTTCTATTGGGTTCAGTTCACAGTGATAAGGCGGAAGTCTTAAGATATGTACATCTACGCGGCATTGTTCGTCACTGTGATTCCTGTATTTTTCACTAATACAATCAATTTTGTATTTGTCATAAATATTTTTAAATACATTAGCAGTTTCCAGAAGTTTATTTTTTAAGTAATCTTCTTCAAAATAAATGTCCTTTTCATAGAGCCACTCCTTAATTTGACGTTTCACCCAATATTGTTTGGGAAAATTTAATTTCCTAGAGTGATAAGATGCATTGTCCAAGATAATGACATTCTTTTTATTTTTTGGGAGATTCGGTATTAACATCTCTTCAAACCATTTTTCAAATAGATCTCCGTCCATCTCTTCATGGTAATCTTCAGCACCTTTTTTGGCAAGAAAAGTGATGTCAGCACCTTCAACAAATCCGTCTTTGTTTCCTGCATGGACTAAAACAAATCTTGGTCCTTTTCCGGTCGGAGTTTTTAAACCTGTGGTAAGTCCATTTACGAAAGCCTGTCGGCTATTTTTTATTGTTGTATCTTGCCATACTTGCCCATTGGTTATTCCAGTATTAACCCATGATTCGTCCATATAAATGATATTGGCTCCTTCGTTCCTCAGTTTCTTTATTTCTCGGAGATAGTGACGCCTCCAAGCGACTATTTCTTGTTTTTCTATTAATATTGAATTTCTACCTTGTTTGCCATATATAAAACCCATGTCGTGCAATAGTCTTCTCAACGTACTCTTGGAAAAATTCGGAAGATGCTCCATTTGCTTAATTTTTTCTAGTACTACGTCAAGGGTTGGAGGAATATTGTCCATAAAAAAACCGTGCACTACTTGTCTTATTCTAGACCGAGTTGCTTCATCATATCTATTCTCACGACTATTCAAATAACCGGTTCCAAATAATAGTTCATAAGGAAAAGGCCAATAAGATTTGGGTGCAAGGACTGGATGCTTTGTAGTTCAAATGGTTATTGCTACAATTTTGACACATATTGTGGAACATCAATGGCTAAGTTAATATGCTCCTTTTCTAACTTGACTGCACCGTACTGAAGACGATCAATAGTCATAAATACGTATATGAGGTTACCTTCTATCTTATACACATATTTAATAATATTATTTTCCTTTGTTGCGAGCTATACCGATACCTTCTCCCTTATTTTACTACCAACTCGCATTAACTCGCATTAATGTTTTCGTGTGAAGCAGTAATGTACATCTAAAAATAATAAATACGCTTAAAATTCAACAACCTTATAATTTCGCAAAAAATTATATTTTTAAGGTAAAAACTCCTGGATATTTCGTCGAAATGAACATCCGGGTTTTAACCAAATAACCCGTTTTTCAATAGGTCTAGTAAAACAGGCACGAGCGGGACTATAATCCTTGCGGAAAGGTAAACTTTAAGGGGATATTTTGATAAGCAGATTTACCTGCTAAAAGGGAATCAAGAAATAATGTAAAGCATTATTAACTGCTAAAATTCCGGATTCCACTTCATGAATCACTACGAGATTGTCGAGGAAATATGAGGAGATAAAGGTCAAACGGAGGCGCATTTTCGGTATGGGATGATACCCTACGATTTAAAAAGGTGTTTCATCCATATAAAGAATCTACAAATATTTGAATACTATGAAATGTTTATCTTAAATTTTTTGGAGACTGTGTCAAAATAAATAAAGAAAAATTATTAAAAAATATTCACGAAGAAACGGAGCTGTGAAAACCCGCTATATATAAATCATCCTCAGCATATTCTACCGATTATGGTGTAGCCTCCCTTACATACTTATTCTTTATATCTGCCAACGATTGTCTAAAATTCGCAAAATTCGCTTTTCTGTGTCATGTTGTACCGACTTATTTCCTTATGTCATAGTCCCACCTTAAATTTTGACGTCTGCTTGGTCTCTTGACGCCTCTTGAATACCACAGTGTAATTCTAGTGGACCACCTATTGTCAGTTCTTCTCGCTAAATGTCCCGCCCACTGCCACTTTAAAGATTTAAACCAATTTAATCCTTAATGAAACCATCAGCAAAGGAGTGGAGGCGACTAAGGTCGTGAACATGATCTCGAAAAAACCAGATAAGAAACCCCTCCCAATGTTCTTAGTAACCATTAAAGCAGAAGAGGACACAAAAATAAAAAACATTTTTGACCTATGCTACATGAAGATCAGCGTAGAGGACGAACTGAAAATAAGACATGAAACAATACAATGTTTCAATTGTCAGGGATTCTACCACAGTTCAAAATCATGCCACTGTGGTTCGAAATGCGTGAAGTGCGGAGACAATCACCTTAGTAGCGAATGCGAAAAGGACAGAGCAACGGAGCCAAAATGCGCTACAAGTGCATACAGCGAATTATCGAGGATGCCCAAAAGCCCCCAAGAAGAAAGCCGCCCCACAACAACAAAGGGCAACGCCAATCAACAACAGCAACACCAATAAAGGTGTTAGCTACGCTCAGGCTACTAAACAGCCTGAAAGCGTGTCAAGCGAAACAACGGCTACAAATGAAGCAGCTGCACTCATCGCCAAATTCAAAGCCGATCTAAATGCCAAAATGGCACATGTCTCCAACATGTTAGATCAGATGCAACAAGTAATGACAGCCATAGGAAACATAGGTCAGAAATGTGAGTACACCAAACGGAAGATCTTCGCATTGGGTCATGGAACTCTGGCGGAATATTCAAAAAAATCAACCTTCTGGACGAAATGATAAATAGATTAGAGCTCGATATCGTAGCCCTACAAGAAACCAAATTAGTGGAAAGAAAGAAAACAAAATTTCCTCGCTACGATATCTACAGGACGGATCATAGAGCACTATCAGGAGGAACAGCCATACTTGTGAAAAAAGAAATCAAACACGAACACATCTCAACACCAGATGGACTGGTCACAATGCAAGCCACACTTATAAGACTAAAAGCTAACAACGAAACTTTAAAAATAGTATCTGCATATGTCAGACCTAATGAACCAATCCTAGACGAAGATTTCAGCCTAATATTAAACGCAGAAGAGCCAACCATAATAATAGGAGACCTTAATGCGAGATCTCCCAATTGGTTTGACAGGGCGACCAACAACAATCGACGACGACTATGCAACCATCTCGAAAACAGACCAAATACGTACGTGATCGGACCAACAGAGCCGACCTGTTTTCACGGACAACTTCCTACTTACCTAGACATTGCAATCCTACACAACGTGGGTCAACAATACGAGATACACTCTCCAAACGAAGGCGATTCTACACGCAACCTAATCGTCCTGACCCTGGGTGCAATAGAAACAAACTATTTGCAGCCCCACAACAGAAAAAAGACAAGTTGGCCAAACTACAGAAGAATTGTGAGCGAGAACATCGGTAATATCCCCACAATTAACAACATTACAGAATTAGAGGACAGCGTAATAAAACTAGAAGAAACAATAATTATCAATGCTATCGATGCCAGCTCCAAAATCGAAACAATAACTAGACAGAAAGGAAGATTTAGGGATATAAGTATCGAACTTAAAAACTTAATCAAGCAGAAAAATCGGAAAAGAAGAAGAGCCTACCGCACAAGAACGGTAAAGGACAAAAGGATTGCAAATGAGCTAGACAGGGAAGTAAAGAAACAACTTCAAAATCACCGAAACGAAAGCTGGGACTCCTATATCGAAGAGTTAAATCCAAACAAATCGGCGTTCTGGAAACGCGCTATCTCAGAGTGAAAAGACAAAAAACCCATACCCCCTCTACATGGAGTAAACGGGTTTGTCCACACAGAAATCGAAAAAGTAGAAGTCCTAAAGGACTAATTAGAAAGGGCGTGTAGGAACAACGAACACCCCAACGAAGACATAGATTTCGAAGAAGAGGTAGAGAGGACAGCAAGAAGATTAAAAAGAACAAAAGGCAGAATAGCGAAACTACACACATCTCCCGAAGAAATAAAAGAACTAATAAAGCAGACAAACGCCAAAAAGGCCCCAGGACCTGACAATATCACAAACAGGGCGCTGAAAAACCTACCCACAACAGCAATTGTTTACATCACCAACATCATAAGCAATATGCTCAAACTAAGATATTTTCCAGACAGATGGAAGGAAGCTCACATAATAATGATTGCTAAGCCAGGGAAAAAAGGCACATTTCCTCAAAATTACAGGCCAATCAGCTTACTATCATCTATAAGCAAGATTGCGGAAAGAGTAATCCTAAAAAGACTTAACAAAGAGTCTCAAGCATTACACACCATACCAGAAGCTCAATTCGGATTCAGAAGCGAATATTCCTGCGAATTACAGGTATTAAGACTTACAAAATTCGTAACTAAAGGATGTAACGAAAAAGCATACACGGCAACCGCATTTCTGGACGTCAGTAAAGCATTTGACAGAGTCTGGACTCATTTACAAAATGAATTCATTGGGATACAGCGAGGCGATGACATGTCTCCTTGCGTCATACCTTGCTAACAGGTTCCGGATTCGCATAGGGACAACCCTGTCTGAAGTCGGAACCCTGGAAGCGGGTGTGCCTCAGGGTGCTGTGCTATCGCCGTACCTGTATACCATCTATACGACCGACACGCCAACAGAACCCGGATCTCTGTTGAGTCTTTACGCAGACGACACAGCAATAGCGGTTCGCTGGAGAAACCCGGATCATGCAGCTAATCATTTGCAAAGAGCACTAAATAGATTTCAACGATGGTGCATAAAATGGAAAAGAGCCTTAAACCCAGACAAAACTCAGGCTCTAATGTTTAGTCACAGAAGAAATGTACCAAACCGCAAAATCACGATAGGCAACACTCCAGTAGAATGGACTAACCAAGCAAGATACCTAGGAGTGTTACTCGACAAGAAACTAACATTCACGGAACATATCAACCAACAGGTATATAAAGCCAAAGCGCTGAAAAGTTAGCTCTCAACTCTCATAGGAAGAAGAAGCAAATTAAGATTCAAAACTAAAATCAGGGTTGCAAACAGCAGTATCATGCCAGTCCTAACGTACGCCTTAGCAGCATGGGGACATACCTGCAAGTCGAATAGGATGAAGATTCAGAGATCTCAATACCAAATCATACGAGATGCCTTAAAAATACCAAAATACGTATCTCTAAGATACGTATTCAGAAACTCAGGACAAACCAGGATCTTACGGACGCTAGACGAAAAGCATATGATATATTTAACGGATTAACAAATCACCCTAGCAGAATGCTAAGAGAGCTGACAAACTACAACGAAAACATCAGGACGGTACACAGAAGACCAAAACAGCAAATAGCAAGATATAGGGAGAACCCAAACGAACAATAAAGGATGTAATGGTGCATAATCGTCAAAACCTCAAGATGAAGAAAGATAGGAAACCGACCCAAAAAAATCATCTCTGGCGAGAGGGTACGCTTTTTCTTTTAGGTTTTTAGGTTTTTAGGTAGATATAAGTCCAATATACACCGGGGTGAGCGAGAGCAGTATATACTTGGGAATGCTCACCCCAACACACGCACACAAATAGGATTAAGGAAAAAAAAAGAGGAAAGAATTGTTGCCCAGGCATATAATAGTTCCGAAGCTCCAAGGAAGTCCACAAAAAACAAAAAAAAAAACAAAAAAAACGGTCTCACTACCTAAATCACTTTGGATTCATCCAATACTTAAATCTTTTTCACTCTACATTTATTGTATCTTTCACTTTCATCATAGACCAAATATGGAGGGCCCATCTGGCTCTACATATACCGCTTCAACGGACTAGGCCCTTAAGGCAGATCAGGTGAATACTGATATTCTCGCGAAATCCGAGCACTGAGGTCTTGTGCGGCATACAATGGCTCAGTGGCCGGACACTACTCGGGTGCTCGGCCGGCGAGGAGAACAAAATTTATTTTGCCAAATCGGCGGCCGAGTGACCGAGCACACACTCTTTTCCGAGCATAGAGTTGTCAGCCAAGGCTGGGGGCTATATGGTCGGAACACACGCTTTTTTCTTTCTGTTTTAGGGACTCAAGTCCCGAAGTCATGATAGAGTAACTTCAATAGAGTCAGTAATGTTAATAGGGAGAAAAGCCTAGATGTGGCTACCCCTACAGTTAGGTGGCATAACCACAGTCATTAAAAACAGAGGGTGTTCCATTACCCAGGACACCTTAAGTAACCTTCAGATCATAAGCCTCCTCACGTAAGCCACACGATGAGGAGGGATGGAGGATAAACCTGGGGGTCAGATAGGTACCACTTCGACTAGCGAAGTGTGACCGGTTTGATCTTCGGACATGTGGATCCCATTCTTAGATTGGTATACACATGTTACTAGGGGCAGGGTTAATCACTGCGTGTGTGTGTGTTTAAAGATTTAATTCTATGGATTACATCAGTAGTATTTGTATATATATATATATATATATATATATATATATATATATATATATATATATATATATATATATATGTACATATAAATACGTTGGAATTTTCGGGTAAAGTGGTCTCTTTGAAATGAATGAAAATATTTATTTTTTCTAAGATACTCAATATTTCGCTATTTATTTGATAGCTTCCTTAGGAGTAAACTGAAAAAAATTGTTTTTCTTGGGTTTAGGTTCAATAAATTATATTACATGTGGAACTAGATTGCGAAGTATTTCTAGTGTCATTGCTCAACTCGTTCTGGAAGACCGAAGAATCTGTCATGAGTCATTTAGTACCATGACATTTAGACACATGAGTCATGTACCATTCCTCTACCGGTATATCGATGACTGCGATCTACGCTACGCGATCTGTGCTAGTCCAACAAATAAAATGACCGAAATTTAAAAAAATTCAACAGTTACCATCCAAAACTAAAGTTTACTATACAAATTGAACAAAATAATACAATAAATTTTCTGGATATCACCTTAAATCGCATTAATAATACAGTTAAAACCATGTGGTTTACAAAAGAAACATTGTCTTCACGATATCTTAACTACAATTCTCATCATTTATTCTCCCATAAGAAATCTGCAATTATAAGTCTTGCAGATAAATCTGTACAACTAACAGACCCAGAATACAAACCAACTGCAATAAAAAAAAGTAAAAAATGCTAGCCCGTCTCCTGTTGTCTTCGAATTTATCATTAGTTTGTACTTTGAAAAGAAACAAACCATACATATTCCATAAGAAATGCTGCCTTCGCCAGAGCGTGAGTCTGAATCGTCATTACACGGATTCAGTGCAGATCGTGTTACCATTTGTTCATATGTTCCAAAAAAGGAAAAAGCGTTATCTTGCTGTCAACAATGCATAACAACAATATTGGAAGCGGCTCAAAAAATAAACCTGAAATAATTCAGTTCTATAATAAAACTAAAGGAGGCGTAGACAACATGGACAAAAATGGTTTCTCAACTTTGCGTTGGCCAGTAGCCTTCTTTTACAATATCCTAGACGTAGCTTGTCTAGCAACCTACATAATTTATACAGAGAATAATCCACAGAGTTCTACTGAAACTAGTAAACGTAGAATTTTTCTACAAGACTTACGGAAACAACTAGTGATGCCTGCAATTTCTGCTAGATCTAAAGTACCAAATGTATATCGAAATTTTTCATCAAGGTGAGGAATTGAGTGTATGTTAGGAAAACTTCTACCTACAGATTCAAGTGATACAGCAGAGTCATTACCTTTTTGAGATTTACTCAAAATTGTTAAAAATTGCTACATTTGTATGTCTTTAGCGAAAACGCGACTAGAAAGAAACGAATATCATAATGTTTGTAATCGTCCACTATGTAATGAACACCCAGTAAATATAAGTTAGTGTGAAGAATGTGTTTGAAATGTAACTTTTATTTATGTTTCTATATCACTTTTATTATAAAAAAACTAGACACAGCTTCATGATTTACTAAACATTAGTATTACACGGGTTCCACGGGTGTGGACGTAATGGTGTAAAAACTTTAACAGGTATTTTTAATATTCTTTGGTGTTTATTATAAATAGACTTCGGCAAATATGCATATTGCATATTTTGCATATTGTGCATATGTTATGCAAATATTTCATATTTTGGCATATTTGTATAAAAGTTTGCATAAAGTGCATAAAAGTTCAGATTTTTATACTGTATTTGAAAATTTTTAAACATACCAATTTATTTCAATTCTTGTATAAAATTTTGTAGTCATTTTAATCAAGAAATGATCTAAGTACGTAATCTCTACAGGTACAAAACATTTACAATTTCAAAGAAGATCAATTTAAGTAGCCCTCAACATTCTTAGAAAGTCTCGGTCACTGAGGCATTCAGTTATTGGATAATCGCTAAGGGTTCGCTCATTTGCATTTTATGATCTAATCCCCAAATCTATCTACAATTTATTGTATCTTAACAGCAGGTAAACGGCTAATAGTTTTGTTCTTAATTTAGGGATTTTCCAAAATCTCCCAGTTTATTGAATTAGGTACCTAAACATTTCTAATTTGATGCTCAGATTTGTAAATCATTTTTGTTTTGATATTCAAAGCGTAAACACTCGTTGTGCGTAACAAAAAGGAAGATTGTGATTTTATAATGCCTAAAACAACCAGTGCTTCAACTTGGAATAAACCTTATAAAGAGCTGTCTATGGATATGGGAAAAATCTATTGTTCAGTCTGTGGCAAAATTGTAAGTATCTAATATTTTCTATTAAATATCTAATATTTCATACATACAGGGTGTTTCCAAATGACACTTACAACGTTTGACTGTAGATACTTCTCGAAAAATTGAACAAAACGATATAGTTAATGAGGGGTCAAACTTATTTACTTTTCGAGATACAGGGTGTTAAAATTAAAAAAAAATTAAATTCTTTTAGTTAATAACAACAATAACTTTAAAACCAATAAACGTATTTACTTGAAATTTAGTACTCGTAGGTTGTTTTTAAATGAAAAATAGCTTCCTTTAGTGAGAAAAAATTGTCCATGGTACAATACAATGGTGTGTATTTAGAAAAAATTTTCACCTTTACTTTTTTTTATGAAGTCAGCTATTCTAAAACACAATTATTTTTATTGTAATTGAATTACCAAAAAAAAAAACTTTTGTTGAATTTTAAAATAAGTTATATGATGTACTAATGGTTAGTAACAAAAACTAATTTGTGGATTAATACTGCATTTAAAATACTTAGCGAGTGTTTTTTTTTTCCAAACCAGTTATTTGATTAACCAAAAACAATTTGTATATTTTTATATTTTAAAGGTTGGGTTAAAATAAAGGTTTTTATTTTTATTTATAGATAGCATGTGAGAAGAAATTTCAGATAGACCAACATGTGAGAACTGCTTCACACATTGCAAAAAAAAGGAAAAATAGGAGGAAAACATCAAACTTCAATGGCTAAATGTTTCCAATCTACTTCAAAAAAATTAGATGAGCAAGAAACTTTTAATGAAGACTTGTGTCGCGCATTAGTGTCTGCAAACATACCGCTTTCAAAATTAGCAAATGTAAATTTTAGTTCGTTTCTAAAAAAATATTGCAAACTTAATGTACCAAGTGATCGGTCTCTAAGAAGAAATAATGTGAACGGGCTATACTCGTCGGTGTTAATTAATATTAAGGAAGAAATTGCAGATAATTATTTTTACATATCTGTAGACGAAACCACTGATTCCTCAGGAAAGTATATTGCTCATTTATTGATTGGTGTTCTTAAAGAAGATACCTTACCAAAATCTCATCTTATTTCATGCCAGCAACTTGAGAAAACAAATGCTTTAACAATTTCGCGTTTTATACAAGAAACATTAGCAACTTTTTTTTTCCGATAACTATTCCTTCTAATAAATTACTGCTTATTTTATCGGATGCTGCTCCTTATATAATGAAAGCAGGACAAAATTTAAAAATATTTTTCCCAGATTTAATACATGTTACTTGTGTAGCGCATGGATTAAACAGAGTTGCAGAGGAAATACGAAAAAAGTTTCCTCTTGTAAATACCATGATATCCAGTGTCAAAAAAGTATTTCTTTAATCTCCTATAAGAATTCAACTTTATAAAGAAATGCTACCTAACATTCCTCTTCCACCACAACCTATTTTAACGCGATGGGGAACATGGTTAGAAGCAGCTAATTTTTATGCAGATCATTTTGTTAAAATAAAGAACATAATTGATACGTTAACAGATGAAAGTTCCCAATCTCTTTTGGATTCTAAACAAACTTTTCAGAGTAACTTGCTTCAACAAGAACTTTCATTTATAAAATCAAATTTTAGTTTTGTTCAAAAAACAATTACTCAGTTAGAATCACCAAAACTGTCATTGTTCGAAAGTACAGCATTAATAAAAGAATTTGCGTCATGTTGTCGGAACGTTAGAGGTAATATTGGAAAAGATATTTTAAAAAAATTTGAAGCTACTATGGAAAAAAATAAAGGTTACCATATTTTTTCTGAAGTAGTCAGTGTTCTAGCTGGAAATATTTCGGAAACAATTAATTTAGAACCAAATGTTTTGGTTAGTTTGAAAAATGCTCCCGTTACATCAGTTGATGTTGAACGAAGTTTTTCCATATATAAATATATGTACTCAGACAGAAGCCACAAGTTTTTGTTAGAAAATTTTGAACACCACTTGGTCATTTATTGTTACCATAATTCTAAATAAGTTTATTCATACTTAAAAATGATGTAGTTACTTAAAATAAATGTAAATCTTAATGAATAGTAGGAAATATTTAGTTATGTACACTTTTTTTTTTAAATAAAATTGTTACTATTTTACGATTTTTTTATTTATTTGTATGCATATTTTGTAAAATATTTGCATATTTTCGGGTAAACACGTGCATATTTATGCGCATATTTTCTACATTTTTATTTGCATATTTGCCGAAGTCTAATTATAAATCTCTTCATTCTAAATAATTTTAGGAAAAACGAGAAGCTGGAATAAAAATATTTATACCATCGCCAATGCTTTACATAAAACAATTACCAAGAATACCCAGGTACCTGGGTATAGACACAAAGGTTAAAGGGTTAAAAATAAAAATCAAGTTTTTCGGCATTTGTCTCCATGTCGTATTTCCTTGAAAAAATTTACTTATTTCATAATTTTACCTCCCACTGTATGATTGACAAGATTGTTTCTTTCGTTTTTCTTGAATTTCTTTCAAACTGTTTTTTTGACAGTATAGTCTGAACATATGAGCATTTTTTATCTTCTGCTTTCTCTAACATTAATATCGGAACCGGTAAATACATATTATTATTAAATTACAACAACAGTTCTGATATTAGCTCCCAGATATCTATCATAATCTCGCAACAAAGGATGAATATACGACCAATTAAAAGCAATATACATAATAACCACATCTAAGCCTGTTGCGAATTATCCTTCAGTTTCGCCCAAGATCAAAGGTAATAAATATCTTCGCATCCTTACGTTGCTAATTAATCATGTATAGCCTCATTATTGTCAAATATGTTTGTTGTTTGTTACATTTTATGTTTATGCTGTAATGGTATTAGGGAAAGATAATAGGGTAAACAGGGTAAACCCTGAATCTTTTATGGATAACTAGAATATTTCATAATTATTTACCTATTTAATAGTCTCCGATAATTAATATTATTATATTCATCTAAAAAGCGATTATATGCACAAAAACTATCCCATATTGATTTCATGATAATATTGAAGTCCCTTTATTTAAAGTCAGTTCAGTAACTCAAAAGGAAGCAAAAATCTCACTTCACTCTTAGTTAGGTTACGAAAATACTTTACTTCGTAAGAATAATAGTGAAAACGAAAGCACATTAAGTTAAGGAAGTTACAATTGGATGATATTCGAAGAAGTATATACTTTCTTTGTACATTTCAATATCTAAATGTCTTATTATTGATTTTTTAGAAACTGTTTCAAAAATGTTATTGCAATGAAAATATATTGTAACTCAACTCACCAAAGTTAATAAAAAAAATTGTCATCATCATCATCATTCAATATTCGCTTATCCACTGCTGGTCATAGATCTCCCTCATAATTTTCCATCTATTTCGATCTTGTGCCTCTTGCATCCAATTCCTATGACAACGTTTTAGATCGTCAGTCCAACGTGTTGGTGGACGACCTCTGCTTCGGTATGCATCATCTCTTGGTCTCCATTCCAGTATCCGCTTTGTCCATCTCTATCTCTTTGTTTTTTTTTGATGGGCAAAAAAAATTGGAATATAAAAATATTATCAAATTATTTTTAACAATCTAACAACTGTATACGCCTTACTACCTATACCATTGGGCGGTAAATGTTTAAGAATGAGATGACAATTTTATTGATGGGGTCCCCGAAGCTCTGTCTCAGGTGTAGTATAGAATTTTTTATATAAAAATGATTGCACGTCATTCAAGATTTACGACGTCAGACCCCACAGCGTTGCCAAAATATCAGAATAGTTAGTAAGTGAGGAATTTTTAAAATGTCAACTACTGCAACACACTAAAATACATAAGAAAACGTTTTAATACAAAATTATATATTCTAAATTTTAAACTTACGTCTTTTAGAGCATTAATATTATTAATGGCGTCCCGCCATTATTTCTATTTCAAAATAATTTATCTTATATTAAAGCTTATCAGCTTTCTACAGACTATGTAGTTGTTTTGGCATAGCACAATTACAACACACAAAAATAATTAGTTTTTAAAGCTATTAATCTAAATTTAATATGTATTTATAAATACAATTTATTAATATATAATATATTATGATCAAATTGTGTAAGAAATCAAAACATAAACAAAATTCTTACTCTAAAAAAGAGGCAACACTCTAAACGATTTTGCCACAAGATGAACTCTCATTCAAGTTTGAAGTATTCGCGTATCAGTTACGTACAATTGTCTAATCTATTTAATTAATGTTTTCATCAGCTCTCTTTTCCGTCTAGCCAAGATTACCAAGTCGTTCGCAAATGCTAAGCAGCGATGTTTTTTTTGCGGTAGATCAGACTGTTCTATTAATGTTTGCTTCCTGTATAACCTTTTCTAATATTATGCTAAACATTTTAGATGATAATGGACCTCAAAAGTTTCTGTTATACTGTTACGATAAACATGAGTCATATTAAAAACCTGTAAACATTTTTTTATTCTCACTTTTGTTCTAGTATTTTCTCCGACCCGCTAGAAACCAGTCTAGCGTTCCCTTTCATTCAAGACAATTTAAGGGTCAACATCCGCCTGCTTCGAAGGGATTCCAGAACTAACGACTGTTTGATATAAATAGCGGAATTTTTATTAAGTGAGGCAGTCTGAAAATATAATCGAGTCGAGTTTCTAATTGTAATGCGGAAATAAATATTGTAAATAAATAATATAAATTAAAGTAGTTTTGATAAGTGTAAGAATACTGTATATATAAATTAAATAAAGACTTTAATAAACTAAGTGTTAGAACATTTTATAATAAATAAAGTTAATAAATTAGATTAATAAACTCAGTTCAATCTTCTTCTTCTTCCTTTGCCCTATCCGTTCCGGACGTTGGCTATTAACAAAGCTATTTTGACTTTGTTTACGGCACCTCTGAACAGTTCGGTCGATGTTAGTCCGAACCATTGTCGCAGGTTATGCATCCATGAGTGTCGTCTTCTTCCCGGTCCCCTCCTAGTTCAATACTATTGTTTATCTTGACTTTAGTCGGTGTCCTTTGAAGAGTTAATGCTGATGTAATATGTTAATAGAAAAAAAGTGAGAAATTTAAAAATTATAAGATAGATAGATTTATTCATGTAAACTTCTACATTATTACATTCATCAAACATAAAAAATACAATACAATACATGAGACATATACTCACCAATAGAATAGAAACTGTGGTAAATCAAGTGTTCTTTAGCACTACCTATGTTTAAAAGACAAAATATGTTTATATCCTATGGATATAGAATAAAATAAACTAGAAATATGATTTATTGTCACAGAAAATTGTACAATTTTATTGACAAAGCTTACAAAAGATCAGAAAATAACAATAATTAAAATTTATTGAAATTACAAAAATCGCCAATATCACAAAATAAAAGATAATAAAATAAACAATTAATTGCAAAATTTAAATAATTTGCAAATTGCATAATAAAACATTACAAACTAATAAGTCGAAGTTGCTGCGTATGATACCCAGATATATATATAAATTCTTAAGTTACTTGTATATAAAGGTACTGTAATTTCTTAGTTATTCTTTAAGAAACTCTTTTACTGAATATGGTCTTTTAGATGATAGCATCATTTTCAGAATGATCACTTGTATATGACGAATTCTTACTACCAGGTAGAGAATATGATTTATTTGCAATTGGGACAAAGCTCACCTTCTCGCCTAACTTTAAAATATTATCACAGGCTCTTTTAGGAGTTAGATTTGAATCTGTTAACATCTTCTGTATCATAGAGATACTCAAACTCTTTTTATGCATATCACAAGAGTCATGTTCTACCACACTATCTTCAGAAGATTCAATTAATGAAACTGGTTCTCTTGTTATATTTATTGTGTCCATTGTACCATGGCTTCGAGCGTTCTTGACTACGTCACACGCCTAAGTCAGCTGTCAAATGTCATGCGCAGTATCATACCTTGTGTTTATTGTAACATGCTCCTTAGTACCTGTTTCTTTAGTCTTAATTTTTAACAGGTGGTCGGCGTGTTTCATTACTACCGTAATTATGTATTAGATTTTTTGAGGGTAGGTTATCAATTTTACGAAAGTCTAATTTCTACGTTAGTTTTCTTTCTCGAGTTTATTTGGATACCGGTGAGGTTTTTGGTATGTCATTATCTATTTTTTTATATTTGTAGTAAATATTATTTTATTTAATTGTAGCACTATGTCATTAAGAAAACCGTTAACGATAAATGAAATAAACGATTATATACAGCGTATAATGAATGGTGAAGATAGTGAGCAGGGACCTTTTAAAAATAGTGAAAGTAACTGGGAGTTGGAAGAAGATGCTTTGGAGTTTAAATCGGACGATTCAGATGTAGATGACTCTAAAAATAGTGGTAATCAGAAATTTTTCAGCCGTACAGTATATCCAGTTCATCTGTAAATTTATTAGATCCAAATATAAAGCAATATTGGTGGAAAGCGGAAAATATACGGAAGAAGTACCTAGAATATTAGATGGGAACGCCACTCTTTCTCAGTTTATTGTAAATCTGGGAAAGCTCTAAAAGGTAAAAACGGGCATAAGTGGTCAATCAAAATACTTTCATCGTTAAAAAGAACAGCAGCTAGAAATATTATTCATTTTATAGCTAGTCCCAAAGGAAATTCCAAAAACTACACAAAAGTTGAAGAATATTTCTTACATTTTTACAAGACAATCTAAAAAATATGCCGGTCGTGCTAATATTTCTAACATGACTAAAAATGAGCTAAACGCTTTATTGGCAATTTTGATAATATCTACAGCAAATAAAGACAGTCATATATCCATTAAATATACGTTTGATAGTAATATATCAGGAAAATTTTATCAGACCTGCATGAGTGGTCAGCGTTTCAAATATTTTATAAACTGTCTTAGGTTTGATGAAAAGGAAACGCGAAAATAAAGGCAGCTAGATGATCCTTTTGCGCATATACGCGAAATATGAGATATTTTTGTCACCATCTGCAGAGAATCATATACACTATACACCTTCATCCTATCTGCCTATTGATGAACAGTTAGTAGGATTTCGAGGACATTGCCCTTTTCTAATGTATTTATCTGATAAACCTAATTCGTATGATCTTAAAATCGTTATGATGTGTGACAGCTCTTCAAAATATATTATGATCGATACTTTTCCTTATTTGGGCAAGAAAACCAATACAAAGGGTTTGCCGTTGGGTACATATTTTGTAAAAGAACTTACAAAATTAGTTCATGGTAGTAACAGAAATATTACCATGGACAGCTGGTTTACATCAGTTACCTTAGTAGATATTTTATTAAAAAATGAGTACAAACTGACATTTTTTAGAAATCTTCCCAAAAATAAAAGAGAAATTCCATAGGAATTGTTAAACGTAAAGAACAAATACAAGAGTCCCCAATACATCTATGTTTTGCTTTGATTAAGACATTGATATCATATATGCCAAAGAAAAATAAGGTCGTTTTACTTCTTTCAACACTTCACAAAGTTGTTGATGTTTCCAAAATAAATGGTAAAGCCACTATAATAACTGATTATAATGGAACAAAAGATGGACTGAATACATTTGACCAGATGTGTTCAAATATGAATGCATGTCGTAAAACGAGGAGATGGCCTTTGTGTATTTCCTATAATATGATAAATATTGCAAGTATTAACTCGTATTTTATTTACACCACAAACACATAAAAAGTAATTAGAAAATTTTATCCCGATACGAATATATAGTTGAATTGGCTGGTCATCTCACCGGTCCCTGACTTAAAGAACAATTGATTATTACAACTTTACGTCGAAATGTTAAGCAAAATATTAAAGATGTGCTCAAATTTTCTAAAGAAGTTGAACGTGCTTTACCCGAAGAAAAGAACCGCAAGGCATGTTTCCATTGTCCGAGTAAAAAGAGACACATGATTACTACATATTGTAACCGATGCCATCACACTATATGTGGTGAACACCGCGGTAATATAATATGTACAATGTGTTCAAACGAGTAGTATACATCGACTTTATTTATATTTGTATTACTTACTAAGACTTACATTTTTTCTAATTTTTTGTAATAAAAGTGTTTTTAATTATATTTGTATTTTTTTTTCAATTCTTTGTTAGATGTAAAAATAACAATAGTCCACTATCTTCTTCTTCGGTGCCATCTCCGCGGCGGAGGTCGGCAATCATCATAGCTATTCGAACTTTTGAGACGGCTGCTCTGAAAAGTTCATTTGATGTACATACGTACCACTCTCTCAGGTTGCGCAGCCATGACATTCTACGCCTCCCTATGCTTCTTTTTCCTTGGATCTTTCCCTGCATGATCAGCTGGAGCAAGGTGTATTTCTCTCCACGTGTAATATGTCCGAGATATTCCAATTTTTTTGTTTTTATTGAATGCCCATAAATTATAGTCCACCTTTCTAGGGTTAATTATACATAAAAAATGAATTATCTAAAGATGTACAAGAATATTATTTAAGCGCACATTGACGTAGACAGCAAATCTAGGAAGTCAATTATTATTTATTTTTAGAATTTTCAGTAACCAGTTTAAGTACAACTTAAATACATTATATACAATTTTAGCACGGCCAGTTTCTAACCTAACAACGTCGTTTGGTGTGTCCAAAGGTAAAAGCAAAATTCTTTTAAACAACTGCATTTGGATTTTCTTTACAGTGCCATAATACCGAAGTCCCCAAACTGGTATACAATTTAGTAACAATAATGAAAACTAGGAATTCGAAAAGATGAACCCTAGAGGTCGAAGAACGGTTTTTACTTCTTATAAGAAGCGATGGCAATTTTTACTTTTAACGTTATTGGACGAAATAGACTAGAAGAGTTGAAAACAACAGTAAGATAGGTAAACTTATTAGTGACATCAATTGTATGATTTTTATACAAATGTTTTTGTAAAAATTTGGATTTCCGTTTGGAAAAACGGGTAATTTTAGTTTTTTGTTTGATTACTTCTAGTTTATTAGTTTGATTACTTCTAGGTTAACATAAGGCCGTTCCTCGCGATTCTGGGCATAGCTAAATTCCAATGTAAAAGTTTATATCAAATAACGCAAAAACTGTGGCAGATATTGAGATGATTCTTTTTTTATATGAAAGGTCTTAAAAAGTTCTAGTGCACTATTTGGTTCTAAATTAATAAATTGTTTAAATAATATTTTTTTTTAAATATTTTTGGTTAAAATAAACGTAATTTTTTTTTTAAATAGGGCACTACACAAGTTTGACCCACTTTCCGAATCTGTTTTTATTTTTATCACTAAGTGTAACACAAAGCAGCTATTTGGTATAAAATTTTTAAAAAATCTTAAAGTTCTGCTAAATGTTACTCTCTTTCTCTCGGTCAGTACAGGTTGTCCTTGTCGATAGTTTCTGGATTCTCGCCGACGGGTAGGTAAGAATGAGGGAGGGGCATAAATAATGTTGAATAACATTATTAGGGCTTATTCCGACTTTTGACAAACCAGGGTGTTAATTGTTTTTAATATTGGTAGTAGTACCTATAATTTGATTAAATTTTTATATGAATAGAAATATTTTCTGTTGATTTGTGACATTTTCCTTCTAAATGTTTATACTGTTTTTATAATAATACTATTGTTTCAGTATTTGCTTATATAATAATAATTTATTATGTAGAGATTTTGGTCAATCAGTACATTTTTTTGTATTTCAATCAGAATTATTATTTTCTTTTCTTCTGTACATGAGCTCAGAGTAATACCCAAATATTTTGCAGTATTTGAATATGGAGTTTGATTATTTATATTTATTGGACAATACCCAAATATTTTGCCGTATTTGAATATGGAATTTGATTATTTATATTTATTGGAATATTTATTTTGAACGTTTTTGTTAGTAAAGTTACATAATATATAAAGTTTGTTTCGTCGCTAGCTTTGTCCAGTCATATTAGTAAAGGGTAATACGGATTTTCTCGTGACAATCAATAATCCAGGTAGCTGACAACTTTTTTAGTTATTGAAGACATATAAGAACAAAACCTACCTGTTTCCTGCCTAAAGTTCGGAGCCGTTTTTTAATGATTAACAATTTAATGCAAAAAAACGCGATTTTTTCGATTTTTTGCCCTCCATTAGAAAGCTAAATACTTGAAATAAAATTACAAAATTTTATTTTTTAGAATATTGACAAAGCTTCAAAATGCCGATTTTTGTAAGTTGAAAAGTCAATTTGTTGCTTTGCAAGCTGCAAAATAAGTGACAATTGATATTTGTTAAAAACTTTTAGTAAACTTAAACTTTAAACTTTAGAGTTCCAGCCAAGGTTGGATATTGGGGTACTTAACAAACCCTCAAAATTTGAAACCGTTCTTTTATAATAACATAAGACAGAAAATAATAAAGATAGGGTAAAGCTGTGGGTGACAAATAAAAGTAAAAGACTTATACCATCAATGTGTATTACAAAAAGACAAAAAATAATTTATTATAATCAAAAATCCTGATGCCAAATTTTTGAAATTATGTAGTTTATAGATTTTTAGAATAACTTTAAAAACATCAAACTTTAAAAACTTTGTAAAAAACAAAATTTGTACCAGGAAATTAATTACATTCCTGAAATGCAAGAGTGTGGTTTGTTGTCCGATATTATATCATTCAGCAATAGGCTCAAATATCATGCAAAAAGTTTGATAAAAAGCGCCACCAATAATAACGCCGAAACCTTCAATTCTGTTATAGCAAAATTTGTTGGAGGTAAACGTGTAAATCACACCAAGAGAGGTGGCTATCGGTTAAAGTGTTTGACGGCAACAGCCTCATATAATTCTCGGGGAAATTATTTAAATCATATATTGCAAAATATAAGCAAAAGTCCAACTGGTTATTACCAAAATTTATTTGCTCAAACAAAAATTAAAAAATGGGTCCAGCAAACAAAAAGACAAAAAAAATATATTAAAAAACAAAGTAATAATCAACCTGATAAAGACTATGGCCTAAATGCAGAAGAGTTAGTTCAGTTGTCAGATGAAGACTTTGAAGCAAAGAAACTGGAATTTTTAAAAGAATTACAAAAAAATATCTCGGAAAGAACAGAGATTTTTAATAATACAACGAGTCAAAATAACAGTGCTGCATGGTTTATTGAACGTCAACAACGATTAACGATTAACAATTTCGGAAAAATATGTGAATTGCGAGACAAAACAGACAGAACTAAAACAGTGGAAGCAATATTGAATCCAACGTTTTGTGGAAATAGATTTACGGAATACGGAATTGCGAACGAACCTAAAGCAAAAAAAATGTTAGAAATAATTTTAAATATAAATATTGAACCATCAGGCCTTTTCATACATGATGAATATCCTTTTCTTACAGCTAGTCCTGATGGTTTAATAGGTGTCTCAGTCAAATGTTCATATAAAGCAAGAGAACTTACGCCTGAAAAAGCTATTAAACAAAAAAAACTTCAATTTTGCCAACTAATTGATGACCAATTGCATTTGAAACAAACTGATTCCTATTACTATCAAGTGTAGGGACAGTTATTTATATCTAATAGAGAATACTGTTACTTTGCAGTATGGACCCCAAAAGGTATTTTATTCGAAAATATCTATAAAGATGTAGAACTGTGGGAAAATATGCTACCAAAATTGCAAGATTTTTATTATAATTTTTATCTGAAACAGCTTCTAAAGAAGCATTACACATAATTCTATTATGTGAATTTGATAGTAATATTCGTGATTTCTCTTTAAAATATATCTATTATCTTTCACTTCCATATACTTTAGTATTTTCTTTCTATTGCATCTTTAGGCCATAAATCTTTGTTGAAATTGGACATTTAATTTGGACAATAATATTACCTATGAGTCGATCAGGAGTTGCAGCTAAAAAACGATATTCCTGATGAAGAAACATTCCTGATGGCAAATATCTAAAGCAAGTATCAGCATAGTATCTCACTTCATGAGACCCCGAAGAGCTATAATTTATTCTTTTACCTTCTAGAAATTTGATATTACATTATTAGGTACTGTTCGGCATAATTGGTACTCATATTATTTATAAGAGTATTTGCATGAAATTTTACTCTTGCTGCACATGAGCTTATATCTTTCAAGAGGCTGTATTCTTTCATTGGTATTGTATGATTTTCTGTGACAAAAATAATCTGTGCAATTCGAATAGTTTTCAAATACATAAAGATGGCTATTAGATATATCATATCTTGGTTTATCTGACTGTCCATGATATTCAGTTGCTTTTGTAACAGCTGTTCTTAATCTTAATATGTTAATTTTTAAAAGTTTTCGTAAAAAAATGTGTACCAGTTTGCTATCGGAACAATATCGTTTTGTTGCTAATTCTAATTTAAGGAAGGATAGAGAACCAAAGAGGAGTAGGCAGAAGAACAATGTCATGGCTACGCAACATTAGAATTTGGACAGGCATGAACGTCCAACAAGTGTTAAGAGCGGCGCAGAATAGAAAAGAGTTTGATGCAGTGATCGCAAACCTCTAGTAATGAAGTGCACCAGAAGAAGAAGATAATTCTTTTAATCTTGTACAATAGTTTCTTATGAGATGGTTACGACATTCAATTTTCACTGTGTAGTATTCACTGTGTAGTTGATAATGTAGATTTTGTTGATTGTCCATGTTGTAACATCCTTCAATATCGTATATATAATATATTATATAAATATATATATAATTTGATATAATAATAATGTAGATGGATAATGGTGAATTCAAATTACACTTACCGCCGTTTGATGGAGACAACCGCATGCAACAGGAACCACGACGAAAATAAACTCGATTTTCGATATTTAGACCAGCTAGGGATAAAAAAAGAGTGGGAGCATTTGTCGAAGAGTGCCACACGAAAATGGTACTTAATTGACAAGTCCGATGTGGCCTTATTTTCTATAACTTCTGCTTTCTCTCGACAGAAAAGATTATTTCATAAAAGACCAATATCTCAGCTTTTCTTAGAAAGTAAGCTGAGTTGTTCCTCAATAGAAACTAACTTCTTTGTTAAGAGGAAGGGTTTCTATTTAACTAACGAAAGGTAATAAGAGCACGGACAACCAACTGTAAGCTATATAGTTGTTGTGAACAGGCATGACAAATCGTTCGTTGCTTATGGGTTATTTTTAAGACATCTAGCAAAATATATAGACATATGTGGCGTGAAAGTAATTTTCTAGCAGGAATAATTAGGGAAATTTTAAACATTCTTCACAAGTTATTGATGCAATGCCTCAGTAATTATTAGTTTTTTTCTTTGGTCCTTTTTTATATATCATTGTTGTGACTATATTACCCCAAGATGAAGTAAATTGCTTTTCCTTAAATACGTTATTAAAAAGTAAAGTTAGGTATAAGATCTAGTTGTTAGGGATATGTTTTAAGAAGGATCATAAAGGATCCATCAGAACCAGAAGATTTGTTTTATTTACAGTTGTTAAGGATTTTCCTTGGATGCAATGATATCAAAATAGGGTCATTCGCATCACAAAAATATTTAGTTTCATCAACCGATAAACCAATATTGCGATATTACGTCGTTTGCCACGTATTCTTATGGCAGTGGTACAAAACGTATCAGCGTACAGTTAGAAAGGTTTGTTATAATTTTTCTGTCATGCAGTTTTTTTTTTTCTTCTCAGTAAATTTTGGTATTGTTTTTGAAATAAACATATAAGTTGAGATACTCTGAGGTACAAAAGAATTTTGTTTGCAAATTTGTAGTTTATCTTTCACATTTTTTTTAACTTGATACATTCATGGTCAAACTAAGACTATTGTATTCGGTTATTATTATTACTATTTATTTTACAAATTTTAAGTTTCAGTTCTGTGGCAATTTCGTTTACACCGTCAAGAAAATTATTCTGAGCAACGTCCATGTTAGGTATAACTGTAACTCTAGGGGAATTCAGCATTTGTAATTTATAACAAACATATTGTTCCTCTGGAGGTTTGAAACGTATTATTTCAAATCAAATCAATTACACTTTTCCCTAGAGAATTAGCAAAAGTGAACTGAGTGGGAGAGTTTAAAATAGCTCTTCCGTTTATTACACAAAAACCGTTTGTATCCATCAAAAAGAGTTCTGCCTCTTGTATTTAAAACCTTGTCAGGGCTAAATCTTATATTCATTCACGTGTTGGTCTTCATATAGTATAGGTCATTAAGTTAATAGCAATTTAATACGAGTTTTTATTATCTTAAATGTGATTGAAAAAAAGTACAATAAATTGGCTGTTAAGTACAAACCAGGTGAATATTATTTTAATTTGCTTATTTGGCTCAGAATTTATTAGGCCTGTCACTGAGTTGCAGACTGTGATCTAAGCTGACATTTACTTTCATTTAACCTTTTCTTAATTTAACCAGTTGCTTGTGGTTTGGGTAACCAGGATAACAACAACATGTCAAACTCAAATTCACATACAAATACTAAAAAATTTATTTAAAATCCTCTATAAAAGGTATATAATTAAAACACTCAATCGGGCTACATCACAAAACGTTTTTGAGCTACTAAATATTTGGGTAAAAACCCGTTAAATGTTATTAATTTAAATTTAGGTTACATTATTTGATCTTGTATGTTATGATGTTAAAGTTACAAGTGGAATTCATAACTTAAAAATATTTTTGAGTAGGGTAAAAGAAAATCTATATACCTTTTGTAAAAAATCACTACACGCTCAAACATATACAATAAAATCTAACGAAATCTTACTAACTTAGAAGAAATAAAATAAAGTGGCTACCAAATAACAGTTATTTTTAAATTTACAAAATTCTAGTCCCTTGGTCGCCGAAAACTGTTAAAGTATTAATTATTTTAAATAGTGATGTGGTAGTTAAATAGTAAGTGGGTGAAATTAAAAAGTTTGATCTAAGAGCCGAATGTTAACGAACAATGGGTCTAATACCTTTCTAAAGATCTCTGCGTGATATAATATACATATTTAATATTTAGGAGCAGCTATTTTAGTTTTCCTAAAACAATTTTTTCTAATAATCGTTTAAAAACAGAAACTTTCTAAAACACAATATTTTTGCATGAAAATTACATAACGCTGTTAAATAAATCAATATACTGCCACAACAACCTCTACATGCCCCTAAATTCCAGCTAAAACTAATTATACTCCGGAAATATTGTTTAAAGTAGTTTCTCGTTTTTGCGTGAAGTTTTCAACACAATATAAATCAAAGGCGATGTTTTTTCCAGCATATTATGCTGGAAATGAAGTACAAACTTTTCAGCCGGCGGATGAACGAGCTGCCAAAAATGAATCTGACCAAAAGTGAAAAGCCCTATGCAGTTTTCCCGATGAAACCAATTCATTCTGGCAATTGTCGAGCTTAGGAAATAGATCAGGAAAACTGAAACACAAAATAAATTGGTTAGTATCATTTATTGTATTATACTAATAGTCCAGGGCGGATTTGTTTTGAGGTATATTTGAGAGAAGGCATTCGGATTTTTTCAGCAGTAGTTAGGTAATAACTTTTAAAATAATAATTTTCTTCTCTTTATTCTCAAATATGTAGGAAATATTAATAAAAAATTTAGATTTTTAGAAAATACTAAAAACATCATTTTTTTTTTACTTTCCTTGCTTATAACTTAAAAAAAATCATTTTGAAGCAAGGTCGTACTGAAATAAAACAACGACAATTGAATTTTCTTTTAAATCTTGCACAACAAAAACTAGACCACATAATGCATGTCCCTAAAGTTTTCAGAAAAAATAATAGTTATTTATTGTACAAGACGATAAAATTGTACTTTATCTTCGAGAGCGTTTTTTGAATTATGCTCGAGAAGATAAGATATGCGATTTTATCGTCGTGTGCAATACAACATTTTTTTCTATAGCAAGACTTCAAGTTCAGGTGAAAAATAGAATTTCAAAGAAAATTGTAATTTTTAGCACAAAAATCGCAATTGTGTTGCTCCGTTGCTAGGGATATGAATTACTCTGTCAACAAATGTCAAACAAATGTTACGTTTTGGTTTTTGCGGAGAATATTGTTGTGTTTTGTGTACAAAGTGAATAAATACGGAGAAGAATTGACACAAGAAAAGGAAAACCTGCCATCAGATGTAGAAAATGCAGCGTTGGAAGCAGAAAGTTTATTGTTGCCACAAAAATCTAGGATGATTAAAGTTCTGATTATAGGCAAAATGTCTTTTTTGCCTATTTTGCCTATTATAATTGTTTTTTGCACTTTTTGCCTTTTTTCGTAAATTCCGCCTATTTGTGCCTTTTTTAAAACTTTATGGTACTACCCATGATATTATTCTATTTAAATGGAAATAAGCCACAATTAAAGGTTAAAATACGTTTATTTCCACTTCGGAAATTGAAACGTCAATAAACGTATTTTAAACTTTAATTGTGGCTTATTCCCATTTAAATAGTAATTAATTTAAAATGCCACTAGAAAATAGCTTCAGAACAATATGATATTATTCTATTACTAAACCATTCTATAATAAAATTTTGGGTCAATAATAAAATATCAATGGTTTGTTTATATAACAGATTTCTAGGAAAATGTACCTGAAAGAGACTTGAGGGTTATTTATTTGGAAATCCCTAAGCTTTATTAGTTTATTATCAATTGTACAGTCGGTTACTGTATCAGAGTTTAGTCACAAATTGCTATATCCTAGTTTAGTTTTGATGCGTATACCGAAGAGCAAAGAACACGTTTTAAAACGTTTTAGACATTTGTGTGAAAAAATGACATCTAAATTAAGGCTATGGATCGCACCTTATTCGGAACTTTCTCTAGAAGGAGATGGAGCATTTTGTAAACCATGCGGCAAATCGGTAAGTTTTATTTTTTCTCGTCACACAACATAACTAAATTCTAAAGCGGTTTTAGAATTCTAATTATTATTTTCTCTCTCTCTCTCTCTCTATTTTAATTCTCAGATTTCAAGTAGAAAAAAGTACTTTATTGATCAGCATTGTAGAACCCCACTTCATAAACGTAATTTGGAAAAATTAAATTCCTCTAAGTTAGCCCAAATATCTCTGCGGGATAGTTTAAGCAGTTCAAAAAAAAGAAGGAAGACGCATTTAAATTTGATTTATGCCAGATGATGATTGCATCCAACATTCCTCTATATAAAGTTAATAACGCTAGTTTTAAATGCTTTTTCGAAAAATATCTTAATAAATCCTTACCGGACGAGATTACATTGAGAAAACATACTGTGGAAAAATGTTTTGTGGAATGTATTTCAAAAATTAAGCAGGAGTTAGAGGGCAATTTTTTGTATATTATCGTGGATGAAACGACAGATGTATGCGGCAGGTATATAGCTAATTTAATAATTGGAACTTTGAACGAAAACTTTGCGAGAAAACCTTATTTAGTTGCCGTTAAAGAATTGGAAAAAAACAATTTAACAATAAGTCGATTTATACAAGATAGTTTAACAAACCTCTTTTTACCCAACGCTATACCAGTGAATAAAATAGTTTTAATCCTTTCAGATGCTGCGGCATATATGTTAAAAGCTGCTGTTAATTTAAAGATTTTTTATCCTAATTTAATTCATTGCACTTGTGTAGCCCACGGGGTGAATAGAATTGCTGAAGAAATAAGAAATCTGTTTCCGTTGGTAAATAATTTTATAAATTTTATGAAAAAAGTTTTTGTAAAGGATCCGTTGAGGGTGCAAATATAAAAAGAAAGACTTCCCGGTGTCCCTTTGCCACCTAAACCAGTAATTACAAGGTGGGGAACCTGGATCGAAGCAGTTTTTTTACTTTGAACACTGCAATGAAATAGAATTAGTTATGTCAGAATTTGATAATGATATTTCCGAAGCCATTCGAGAAACAAAAAAAAATATTAAAAAATCCCAAATTGAAACAGGAACTCGCTTATATTAATGACAATTATAAATTAATAGTTACCACAATTACCTTATTAGAAAAACAAGAGATAAATTTATGTGAGTCAGTAAAATTAATAGATAATTTAAAGTTGAAAATTAAATCGGCACCTGGAAGTAACGGTCAATTAATTTAAAAAAATGAAATATGTTTTCGACAAGAATAAAGATTTTTCGTTTTTATATAATGTTGCTAAAGTTTTAAATGGGACATTTTCCGAGGAATTTCAAATTATGCCAGATTTAGTATCCGCTCTGAAATATGCTCCAATTACATCTGTCGATGTCGAACGTTCGTTTTCAATGTCCAAATTAATTTTAAGTGATCGAAGACATAGTTTTAAGACCGAAAATATTGAAAAACATTTAGTTGTTTCTATTAATGATAAAATTTTAAGTGGTTACAATGTTTAATTATTAATTTACAGTTATACTCAGTTCGCTATTTCCAGTCCGAACTGTCTAGTGAATTTAGTAATTATTTTTTTGCGAAGTTAGTTACTTTTGGACAGACTAAAAGTGGCTGGAAATTACTATACAACCAAGCACACGTATTCATAGCCAATATTAATAGTAAACAAACTAAATAGTAAATAAAATAGAACTTTGCCAATTACTGACAATCAATATTTATTTATATACACCATATAATAAATAGTTATGTTAAATTGTAACAACTAAAATATATTATTTAAATATATACTATCCAAAATTTAATGGGTTTAGTATACACCTCCATTATTTAGAATAATTCTTCTTTTTTTAAAGAAAGAAGTCTGCAATAGTAGGATACTTGAGCTATTAATACTGAGAAGTAGGAATTGTTGTGTTGTAGGTTTCGGACAATGAATCTGTCAAAATATGCCCGAGCTAAGCGAATGGAGTTTATTTAGTTACTAGTTTATTTATACTTATGTTATGATTATGATGTGTAAATATACCTGCCTTAAGTTAATATTACGTTAATTCACTTTGTACAATAAATAATAAGTTATATTCCTGTATTACCTATATTTTGCCTAAATGTTAATATTCCTGCCTTTTCTAATAAAAATCTTTTCCTATATAGGCGCCTTTTTCTTCAATTTTTGTTGCCTATAAATCCGAGCTTTAAGGATGATGTATGAGAAAGAATTCCATTTAATCTTTAATGTGTTTGAATTTGTAAATTTTATTGAATAAAAAAAAAGATAAAACATTTTATCTACTCTTGCTGTTAAAGTGTCACTTTATCTACCCTTGCGGTTAAAGTGATACTTTATCTACTCAAAACAGTTTTTATAGCAACACTTTAACATTAGCTATGGAAAAATATGTATTTTCTAATAATTGTAAATTTAGTTTATTTTATTAATTAAATACACCAAATTAAGTCTACATATTTAAGGTTTATAATGTATTTTAGTAGAACATAAAGAGGTCAGTGATTTTCGATGGCACGTTCGACTCAAAAAAACAGCCCAAAACTCTTCTGTAACCATTATTATACTCCATTCGACTCAAAAAAACAGCCCAAAACTCTTCTATAGGCCTCGCTTGAGGCACATTTGGAGGCTTCTCGCGCTTGGGAACAAAATTTAAACTTTGAGCAGTTAACTAATCTGTCGTTCTCCTGGCGTAATGGCATGACACTAAACACACTAGACACACAAAATAACATTCTCTAGGAACTAGACGACAATATATTAAAAATAAGCCGAAAAAATGGGGTTAAAATTATTTGTTAGCTGTGGAGTAAGCGGTATCGTATACGATTCTTTTTCTTATGCTGGTGAAAATATATTTTTGAATCACACTTTTACAAATTTCAAGGAACAGTACTTGGGAATAGCGCAGAAAGTGGTAGTAGCCCTATGTAGAAATATTCATGAGAAACCGTGTAAGATTGTATATTTTATTTATTGGTTAACGTAACTTGAATTAGTTACATATCTAATAAGTAAGTTAGGAATATTCAGCCTAGGGACTGTTCAAAACAATAGAATGAGAAATTACACTATGGTTTCTGACAAGGGGGTTCAAAGATGTAGTGAAGCGCAATATAAGATGCTGTTTCCAGTCAGTATTCTCTAGCCTCTCCTCCTCAATCCCTATCCTCACCACCACGAAGTGCGACTTGGGCTGCACGGGTGAACCCTGGAAAACCTAAGCAACGTTGCTGGAGATTGGGTAACCAACCCCAATGCAAGGCAGGGTCAGGGCTGACGAGGAAGGGAGAAATGATCCTCCGAAAAGAGGGTTGGTGAGCAAGGTTCGCAGCCTACCTACTGTCAAAAAAAATCAATGCTCAGAGAACCGAACAGAAGCCTCGGAATTGGACGGATACACAGATGACGAACCACGCAAGAAAAAGGACAAAGAGACCAAATAATCTACAAATTGGCACTTGGAACATCTCATCGTGGAACAAACGGGAACAGGAAGTTGTGCAGGAATTGGAGCTCCATAAAATTGATATATGTGCCCTAAACGAAACAAAAAAGAAAGGGAAAGGAAGTGCCAATAGAACAAATTTATATTCCTGTACAGCGGAGTAGATAAAAACAAACGAGCTCGGGTAGGAGTAGATCTCTTAATGCACAATAATTAAAGTAAAAATATTCAAGAAATAAGATACATCAACGAACACATGCTGCTAAACTTCACCAGATGATACTTAATATTATCCCTGTATATGCACCGGATAACAGCAAAAACAAGGAAGACAAAGATGATTTTTATTGATAGCTTCAAGATCTACTGGACACTACAATAGCCGGTAGTAAAACAATAATTCTCGGCGACCTAAACGCCAGAGTAGGCAACATACATGTGGCTGGAGTTACACAAAGATTTAACGAAGGAACGCTCAACAGTAACGGAGTAAGACTTCTAGAACTTTGTTTAATGAATAACCTCCAAATTAACAACACATACCTTGACCACCCAATACAACATAAGATCACCTGGTCAGATACAAGAGGACGTAACTCTATGATTGACTACATTATAACAAACAGACAAATATACCCCAAAAATATAATAGATGTGAGCACTCTATGTTCGGCCAATGTAGGATCCGACCATGGCCTGGTACTAGGAAAAATAAATATATAAATCACCACACAAGGCAATCGAAATACAAAAGTATTAGAAAAGTTAAACATAGAAGGCTTAGAAGAAGAAGGGACACAAAACTTGTATAGAAACAGACTAACAGAAAAACTAAACAGCCATAAACTAGAGATTAAAAGAATATAGAAGAAACCTGAAAAATTATTAAAAAATGTATCCTACAAGTAGTGGAAGAAGCTTTAAGTAAAAGAAAAGTTAACAGAAATAAACATGAATACAAAACTCCTTGGTACAACGAAAGGGTGAAAGCACTAGCAAATGAAAATAATCAAGCTTTCCTAACATACAAAGGAGTGAAGACACCGGAGGCACGAGAAGACTACGTGAGAATCAGGAATAGAGTAAACTAAGAAATAGATAACATCAAAAAAGAACACTGGGGGAAATTTACCAAAGATATGGAATACGACTTCTATGGATCCCAGGGAAAGGTATGGAAGATGATAAGGAGACAAAAAACAGAAATGAATGAGTTTGTACACATAGATAACATTACGGAGGAACAACATTTCACGAAATTATATGGAGAAGAAGAGAACAGAGAAAGAATCACTAACGAAACTCTCGATAGAGTACTTATATCAGTAGAAGCGCTACAAGAACGAATAAAAAAAATTAAAGAAATGGCTCCTAAAATTATTCGTCGGTATAATAAATACCGGAGTAGTACCAGCGGAATGGAAGGAAAGTCTTCTGCTACCGAAACTTAAAAAGGGAGACTCGAGAAATCCTGAAAATTATAGAGGCATTAGTCTGATGAATATTACATTAAAATTGTTAACGGCAGTCATAAAAGATAAAATCGAGGAAAAAGCGAACATGGCAGATAAACAACAAGGCTTCTGGAAGAACCGCAGCACAATAGTCGCAATTTTCATTATCAGACAAATAATAGAGAAGTAATTGGTAGATTTAAAAAGTGCTTTTGACAGGGTGAAGCGAAATGACATCTTAAATTTATTACAAGCTGAACAAATAGACCATCAGATAATTAGGACAATTAATGAAATTAACAAGAACAACAAGATCAGAATTATAATGCCAACAGGGGAAACAGAATGCAAAGAACTAAAAGGAAGAATTATTTATTTAGGCTACATCACAGGTTCATATATATATATACATATATATATATATATATATATATATATATATATATATATATATATATATATATATACATATATATATATATATATATTACATATATATATATATATATATATATATTTTATATAAATTACAAATAACAGTAAATACAAAAATATTTTTCTACAAATAAACATCTAGATTATAAATATATTCGATTGACTCTTTTGTAGAAGCCAGGAAATCCGAAGGGGTTGCCGTTATAGGATCTAATCGGGCAATCCTCTACCATGTGTTTTACTGTTTGCCTTTCGGCGCCGCAGTCGCAATTTGGTGATTGTATTTTTCCCCATCTAAAAAGTGAGTCGGAACATCTGCCACAGTTCGTCCTTATTCTATTGAGTGTGGTCCAAATTCGTCTCGGTTGGTTGAAGCCCTCAGGTTTGCTTGTAATGTATGGCATGTTCCAGTTAGCTGGTGCAGCGTTATTCTCCCATTGTTCTCTCCATCGTTCAGTTACATTAAAGTTTTGATCTACTAGCCTTTTTGCTGTTTTTAGAGGCGGGTGTCTTGAACGGAGCCTATTTATGTCTCTGGCGGAAGTTCCGACATGGGAGCGGAGCTCAGGATCAGTATTGATTTTTGTAAATTCTCTGACAAGGGCATGTTCCCGGCGGATGGGTGGTGGAGCTATATGACTTAAAGCTGGTAACCAGTAAGTGGGCGTGGCCTTGATTGTGCCCGATATAGTTGGCATGGCTTGGTTGAGTTGGACATCAACACGGTGAGTATGTGAATTGTTTATCCATACTGGTGCACAGTATTCCGCTACGGGGTATACCAGTCCTATTGCTGTCGATCTAAGTGTGGGTGCTGAGGAGTCCCATGTAGTGCCGCAGAGCTTTTGCAGGATGTTGTTACGAGTTCGAAGTTTTGCAGCAGTCTTAGTACGATGCTCTTTAAAGTTTAGCGTTCTGTCAAGTGTAACACCTAAGTATTTTGGGTGTTTATTATAGTTAAGGAGTCTATTCTCAAAATGGATTTGAGGTTGACAGTTGGCCATCTTGTTGTTCAAATGGAAGCAGGACTCTTCTGTCTTAGTTGGATTGGGTTGCAATCTCCATTTGCGGAAATAATTATAAAGGTGATGAATCAAATAATTCACGAAGTAAGAAAACGACACGGATACCACATGGGACCGCATAAAATCACGATACTAAACTATGCTGATGATGCAGATAACGAAGATGAGTAGAGATCACTAGTGACAGGGATATAAGAACAGAGACCACAAGGCAAGCATCAAAACCGGCAATAGTAAGTAGTTGCCTCCTAGAAACCATATGGAGAAACAAATATCTGACCACGGAAAGCAAAATGAAAGTATACAAGACAACAGTAAGACCAATCCTAACTTATACAGCGGAGACAAGAACCGATACAAGAAAGACGAAACAACAAATCAACAATATCGAAATGAAAGTATTAAGATCAATAGCGGGCATATCATTAAGAGACAGAAAAACCAACAGAAGTATATGCGAACAATGCAAAATACAAAATATTAACAGGTGGATAAAACCCAGGAAAAAAAGCTGGAACGAACATGTAAACCGAATGGGAGTAGATAAATTAGTGAACATCTGTAAAAACAACAGCCGTATAGCAGAAGACCCGTTGGAAGGCCGCCAAAAAGGTAGAAAGATAATGTACAGTCAACAACGACTGAAACAGAATAAGAGGCGAACACACAGGAGTAGTTCTAGTCGCACGAAGAAGAAGAAGAAGAAGAAGTTTCTGACAAGGTATTACTTATAAGAGGACGAGGTAGGTTCGAAAGTGGTAGCTATAACGGAATGAAAATTAGTATTACCAAATGGGCAGATAATAAATGTATTAATTTAGTTTCATCATTTATTGATATCACAACAAGATTTCATGTTTAAAGACTCTGAGATAGCGCGT